>NW_020222276.1:190211-269082 GCF_003070985.1 Temnothorax curvispinosus
GAAATATGTGTTTGAAAACGATAATCCTTACAAAAATCAAACATTACTCGTATTAAAAGTAAAAATATCTTAATTAAGAAAAAATACTCGTTTTTAAACGGTAATCTTTAATTAATCTCTCTATATTTAATTATGGTTATGGATAAACTGCTTATTTATTTACGCAAGAGATTACGCTTGTAAACATGTCTCTCTCTCTCTCTCTCTCCCCCTCCCTCTCTCCCTCCGCCTCTATCTCTCTATGTGTGTGTGTGCATATGAATTTTGGTATTACTTTTAAAACATGTCAAAAACAAAACTCTGTTAAAACATAATCGAGCATCGTCTAAAACACATATAAAGCAAACGTATATAAAACAAATGTACTGAATAACATAATGTATAATAATCGAATTAATTTAATTTATTTAAATTACCTTTTACGTGAAAAAAAATTATTGAAATATGTACATTCAAAATTATTCAAATATGTGTCATTCTATATTATCTATCGTATCTCATCCCGATTATATTCAATGAAGTATCGTAACAGCGTAACAGTGCGATATTTTCTCGCCTCAGAACCCTTTATATTTTCCCAGCGATAATTTTCTCGCTGTTTTTCGCGGTTGCGCTGCGCAATGTTCCTGTTGTCGGCATAGGTCTTTTCCAGGTCGCGAATTTCTTGTCTATCTCATTAACTTTGTAGGAAACGATGAAAATTTCGACTAAACCCGGCAACCCCTGGTTCTCGCCTCGACCAGCTCCACATGCTCGCCATCCACCTCCCTCCCCCCTCTGCCCACCCTTCCACGTGCCTTCCTCCTCCCAAGTAATCAATACTGTGAGGCGTCCTGCACGGGACAGGTACAATGCTGGTCCAGATTTTAGAACCGGAGGAGAGATCGGGGTGCAGCGTCAGAAGGAGCGGAGAAAACCCAGTTTACTTCACTTCGGAAGAGAACGGACGAGAGAATGGACTTTTTTCGATAGTTCGATAACTTTTTTCGACTCCATTTTTCTGCCATGGACAAATGCCGATACGAAACGATATCTTGATAAATATATGTCGAAAAGCCCCGCTAATTTTTTTACGCTATCTCTTTACCCACCACTAATCTCGATCGAAATGTCACGCAAGTTAAACAGTTAAAGGTTGTTAAAGTTTTTGCTAAAAAAAAATAGGATAACTAAATAGAAGAAAAAGATTGATGAAGAATAAAAGAAAGAATATGAGTATGTAGAAATATGTTTAATATAGGATATTTAAAGATTTAAAAAATTTATTAAAATATTAAATTTTTGTTAAAAAATATATTGAAATATATTCTTAACTTTATTTAAGTTTTTCAACTTTATACAATCCATTATTTAATATATAATTTACGTAGAGAATGTCACTATCCTCATGGATGTATTACATCCATGAGTATAGTACTTACATACGCAAACTATACACATGCACACATACCCGTAGAACAGATTCCTCTTTTTATTTCACGAAAAATGAAAATATTAAAAGCTTAAAATATATCATACCTTTTCCTCATTATCAGACAGTGTATCATATTGCACTTCCTTGTGTTCCTTTATCTCCATTTGAGTTTTTTCCATCCTTTGTCTAATATCATCAACTGACGTTTCTCCCGTAGCAATTATATGCTCTACCTTCTTAATCTGATTGTCCCTCTTTTTATTAAGTTCAGTTATCTGAGCCTCGATGTCCCTATTAATGAATTCCACCGTTTCGTTTGCTTTGCTCTGCAGTAACAAAAAACTTAATTAACTCTTCCGCGTGCCCGCGCGCACATATATGCACAGACAAATTTTTTGACGATAACATCCCATCCGTTTAACTTCGAAACGTAACATTTTGCGTATATTAAAAAATATATTTAATTACTTTTCGGATATAGTTTAAATATATATTTCTAAAATATTCTTCGTAATCTAGAATTCTAGAAGAATGAGCTAATTAATAAATTGCGATTACCTCAAAGTTGATTATTTTTTCTTCGAATCTGGTCGATGATGTCTCGAGATCCCCATTTATATTACCTAGTTCATCCTTCAAATCATTGACATGACTTGTCCAGCAGTCATCACAGAATCTCTATAAGAATATTAACATGTAACTGATTACATAAAATACATTTTATTATTCTCTACTCTATTTTACAAATACAACTAATCTTTTAATAAATTGATAGCCACAATTACACCCACGTTTAATATTTAATCTGGTAAAGGATTATTGTAATTTTACTGTATAATTATACAATCTTCGCGAGTGCATCATAATGCACTCGTGAAGACTGACAAATAAATTCAAGCTTCTTTATTCTCAAAATACAAAATTACAAAGATTATGTAAATATCTAAATACTCATGAACCGTACTTACGCGTTTACAGTGTTTACATTTGTTTATATACTCGCAAACTTCACCGCAGCTACGGCATATTTCGTCACGCATCTTTGGAGGTAAAGGCGCAAAGCTCACCGCACTTTTCGATTCTTTCTTTGCTATTGCAATTACTGCTACATTGCATACAGGGCAAATAGAGCTGCCATCTAAGATAGAAACACATATTAATTTTCTGACACGAATTTTATCATTGATATCTACAAATCCAGAAGATGTAATCAAAGTATGAATTTCATTATTTATATCATTAATACTATCTCCATGGAATTATTTTTTAAATTATATTTCTTGACAATTTCGAATTTGTAACAATTAAGTGAGACATGCTCCAAAAATTATAAACGCATGTTAAATGAATTTCTGATAGCAAAATTATTATTATAAATGTCTTATATTAAAAATTGTTGTACGAGGACATTATGCAATATATATAAAAATGCGCGTTGCAATGTAGATAAAATAATTAAAGTAATGATAGTATAAATTTGTGTTTTAAATTTTTGTTGATATACATTTACGACTGATATAAACGTGCATGATTAAATATAATCATAATAATAAAATACCATATTAATAAAATTGATTGTGTAAAAATAGATATTAAACAATATTTCACAAAATAATAATTAATTACGGTGCTTATTGTGATGTGTCAATTGCTTATTATTATGCAGTTGTCGACTACAGCTTACTGCTTTATTAACTGATTATACCTTCGAAAGTTAATTATACGCAGCACATACACAAAAGACGGAATATCGACTTGATAATAACAACATTATGTAAAATTCAATGCGTTACATAATGCACAAGAGAATCTCGCAAACTCAATAATTATCATTTTTATTTTAAAAATTGCATACATGTATATGGGTGGTATTAGTTGGCTTAATGCGCTATGAAATAATTGTTTATGTAAAAATAGTATTTCAAATAAAATATACCTCTTCTGCGTGATATCATAAGACGATTTTTAAAACATTCCATGCAGAAAATGTGCCGACATTTCATCATTCTAGGTGAGCTTACTTTGCTCTTGCATCCCACGCATTGTGATAAGTCGACAGATTCCAGCGAAGTCGTCCTATTATAGAAAAAAATGAACAGAAATTAATCACGATTAATAACAATTGAAAATTGTAAAATTAATAATGACCAATATCTTAATTTGCAAGCAATCGTAAGTTACAAAGAAAAAATACACAAATATCTTTCGTCTATTTTGAAGAGCTATATTTTTTGCAAGCATTTTTTTCTCCGTGCTTTCTCTCAAAAAAAAGATTATGCAATATACTATATTGCATACCTTTTTTGAAAAGCTATGCGCTTTCTTTACCCCAATTGATTCATCCCTTATTCTATTAAAAGTATTACATCCCTATTCGCATAAAAGTATTAAGGTATTATAAAAAAATCAATAGTTTACAAGATATTTTATATTTCATGTCAAAATATGTCAATAAAATATAAAATATCTCGTAAACACACACTTTTGATTTTTCGATGATTATACTTTAATACTATAATATATAGACGATAAATTTAAATAAAACACATTCCTAAGTAAAATATACAAGATAAAAATGTGAAAATGTGAATTTCATGATCGTACTTGCGAAGACGGGCGTTTTGTTCTCTGGATGAAAAATTTCTGGATCCCATCGGCCTTCTGCCAACGGAAGCGGACCTCCGTAAGATCTTTGGTACTTGACGCATCTCTCGCCTAGTCGAGCTTGACGCGGTGATGTTTTCTAGGCTCGAGTGCAGCCGATGTGGTACTTGTCGCTTGACCATTTTTTTCTTTTAATGTTCGAAAATTATACAATAATTAGAAAAGATTGAATTTAGTATTTAAGAAAAAAACGATATTTTTCTTTTTTCAGATTGTTACGGTATTTTGTTTGGTACCGCAGATATCAATTGCATGAAAAAGTTACTACTTTTTCCAACATATATTAACACGAACTCTTTGCCTCCTTGGTTTAGAACCAAGACGTATAAAAATAGCTCGATTTATCGTAAATCTCTCCACGGAATGCAATTAATTTTTATAAATATTTATTTATAAAACAATTAACTGAATGTTGTTAAAAATACGTATTCCTTAAATTACACACAAAAATAATTTAATTCACTGTATTCGTCACGTGTACTTCCATCTTGCACTCTTTTCTCATCAAAAAACGATTTATAACTTATAAATAAACAATCGCCTCGAATTACACGAGATTTGGAGTGCAGGATATCATTTATAATATTAGATCAAATAGGAGTGGGACCGCATCGCCGTGTATCGTGACGAAAACTGATAAAAAATATTCGGATGACTCGTTTTATCTCATCGGGGCCGGCTCAATAGCCCCATAGCACTGAATCATTTATTTTGCGATAAGATAAACGTTAAAAATCTCTATATCTGATTTTCGTAATAAAATTCGACGATAAATTCAAATTGGAGGTATTCACCTCAAACAATACAATAGCAAAATTTATTTGTAAAAAAAGTAAAATAAAAAACATCTCGTGAGCTGCTTTTAAACGACAAAAAGCAATCTTACTTACAATATACACACGTTATTTTTTTCACAGGTATAAGATCAAGATCGTCAAAAAATCATATTGTTAATTTTTCGTAGCATCTTAAAAATTGTGCCCGAACTAAATAAATGAATATATTAATATATGTTAATTGAAACTAAATATATGGGCTGGTTTCACCATCTCCGATTAACTGTAACCTACTTCGATTAAACTCACTCTTCGTTTCTTTCTAAAGAAAAAGACAAAGAGTCGGAGATGGTGAAACCGGCTTGAATGTATGATGTATGATGATTTACTCATAGATTATTACTCATTATTACCTTCCACCATGGATTACAATATTAAATATATATTTTACGCGTAAACGTTCTCTCAACCCGCCTACCATGGGATTTTAGGATTTAGCGTGTTACCCATTGGAAATATTCGTTGATATTCGTGGATGTGGCTACGTAGTTCAATGTTCATTTGTGTAGAGGCGCCAGCGAACATTTGTCTGCATTTGTCTATAATTACAATGACCTAACCTCTTTTCTACAATTTGCCAATATTTGTACACAATAGTTATAAACAAATAACTCATTTAATGATGAATATAATAGTGTAGAGCAAAAGTAGAATCGTCGTGTTTGTCGAACTCGTGTTAGATATATGTAAAGTGTAGAGCAGTAATTGTAGCTTTATGACAATTAAAAAGGATGTTTTCTCCTATCAGTAAGTTTATTCTTAATGTATAAGTTTAGATATAAAACTTACAAATAGAATTATAAGGAATCTACTTTTGGAAATTTGTCAATTTTTTTTATCAATTACAACTCTTTTTTTATTATGACTAAGAATTTATAAATATTAAATATTAACGAAGAAATATGGTAGAATTTTTAATGGCGCATTTTATTCGTTTCATTGAAATTAATATATTACAGATTTATCCTCGCCTAAGTCATTTCAAGGAAGAAATTTAACAGGGACTGCACGTCTTGTACGTGATTTAGCTGCGGATATTCATGGAAATATACAGCAATGGAACAAGCTTCATCTTCTAGGAGTCGATTATTTAAAAGACATAACGCAGGAAAAATGTGATAAAAATTATTCCGAAAATTTACAAGATTTATGTGACAAGTTAGAAAATATTTGTGATAATCTGGTAAATGTTTCCTTTAAGCACTCTCTTACCGCATTATTTCTTATTTTTGCACTTTTACCGGCCAACATCGTTTTGGCGTAATTGACATTTTACTTTACTCAGAATTATATATGTGTTTATCAATCTAAGTAATTGAAAATAACTTTATTTATAGGATGGCATAGTTGGAAACTTAGATCAAATTAAACATCAACTAATCAGTGTAACAGCCTTACATAAAACTGCAGATAAATTGTTTATAACATGGCCGACAACGAAATTTGGTAAGAAACAACCTTAGATAGCTAGATTTGTTAAAAACGCACTTTGCAAAGCATTCGCTGTAAATTTTGCGCAGAATGCCAGCAGAAATGTAATCTTTTAACAGAATATGATAGCAAATTGATTACAGAAACCAAGTAGAAAATCTGTTATTTTATGATTAACTATTTAAATAATGTTGGCAGACTCTGCTGATGGAATAAAAGCTTAATAAGAACATAGTCTATGCCACTCTATGCTAATCCGCTATATTCCGTTCAAATCTGTTGGCAAATGCTAGAACATTGCTATCATTTTGCTTACTAGAAACTTATTTGTACATAAGTGATAATTACAATATTTTGATTATAATTGAGTATGCTTCAAAAATGTTTAGGTGAGGTAGCAGAAACTATATACAAAGCATATCATGTGGAAGCTAAATTAAAACGCAAATTACTTGAAAATGTTGCTCACAATTATACAGACTCTTGGAAGATGCTCCATCTGGCAGCGTGGGTGTACGAGCCTTCATTGACTGAAGATTTAAAAGTTTTATTAGATTCGTTACTTATTGAAACTGGTCATAGGTGATAAAAGTCATTGTATTTTTTTAATTTTAATATAGTTAAATAAAACAATGGATTGCAATTTTATTTATTCACATGTTATGACCTAATATGATATATATTTGATAACTATTCCAGTTGTCCTGAGTAATAAAGAAAACCAAAACTGTTTAAATTACAATTTTTTTCGTTTACAGTAATGGTTTTTTTCAAAATAATTTTTCCTACATTCTTGTGTCGTTTTTATTAAATTTTTTTACGTGCCATCGTATGTTCTATTCTCTCTATATAAAGAGATGTATTGTGTATAGTATATTAGATAATAGAAAAAAAATGAGAAAATACATACTCTTTTGAATTTTATAATTTCGTATTTAATAAAGAAATATAATTTTTTTAAGCATTTGATAATGCTCTATTATTGTTTAGAATGAGCATTTAAATGGTATTTTTTATTTTTAAAGTTCTATTCTCATTAGGAAAATTAAAAACATATTAATAGCTCTTTCTCTTTTATTTCTGATTTCCTGAAACATTTAAATCGCAAAAGTCATTTAACAAAAGAAAAGAGAATTAATGTAATATCAGAAATTAAATGAAATAATTAGTGTAAGTAGTTACTATTTCGCAAATACAATTCATGTTCTTTTAAAAGGTTATTTTATTATATAAAGCATGTATGACGACAAAAGCTCGTAATTTATAACATAATTTTTTTATAAAAGATGAAAGGGAAAGAGTGAGACAGGGGACAAAGGGGAAAGAGAAAGGGAAGAAAAAAAGAGAAGAAAAGAGGAGAAGGAGTTAATGATCAATTTTACTTGACGGTATTTTTGCTTCTCAATCGATTATTACTACTTATTATTAGATATTCCTAATGTTGAAAATAATCAATATCAATATGTATCAATAATAATCAATGATCAATAATAATCAACATTAGTTGATAAGAGTCATACAAGGACGTTCTTAAATCCATATTTGGGAATTCCAAAAAGTAGGTAATTAACGAATATCACAAGTCTTCCGTAGCTTAACAATTCATGATTAAGAAACAAGTGAAAAAATTGTAAAATCATTTTATATTAATGCAAATTAAAAAATTTCTTTATATTTTTGTTAAGTGACTCAAATCACGAAATTACATTAGTTGTCATGCCTATGTACAGCCTTAATATTTGTATGCCACTAATATTTGACGTATCATTGAAAAGAACATATAACATGGTTTTTTATTCAATAATCAAACAGAAGATTCATAATAATCATTTACAATTAATCATCTGTAATTTGAAAAGTACAGACATGTACTTTCTTCCCCGTAAAATCAACATCCGAATTACAATGGGAGAAATTATCTGTAAATGTACATTTAGAATATCCAATTAATAACCGCGATAGAATTCCTTTTTTAATACTTATTATATATGTATGTATATATATGTATATGCACAAAATTATATTTCTCAATGACATTCATGAAAATATTAGATCCTCCAGATCCTCATCCGACAAATAGAAATCCTCAGACAGATCGTTAATATCGACACTGGGATCGTAATCTGCACTATCGTCGCCAGAATCACTCTCATCTCCATCATCATCGTCGTCGCCATCTTCATTATTTTCCCTGTTCTGATCGTTATCATCACCATTATCGTCTCCACCAGTATCTGCATTATCACCATCTGTTTTCAGAGTACAAACAAAAATTCTAGTGTCATACTAGAACATTACAATGTAATTTACAAATATATAAAAATTTTTAACACTCGCGGAACAACACTGAGATATATCTCAGGGATAAATAATAAAATGAAATATTGATTTTTACCATCCGCATTATTATCGTCTGACGCATCATCGTCACCATCGTCATCACTGGCATCGAGATCATCTTCTTCATCGTCTTCGTCAGCTTCATCCTCGTCGTCTCTTCGTCTTCCAACATCGTACAATCTAGCACACGATTCCTGTATGCTGGCAAATTCACCCAGGTTTTCTACTATCGCAATCTGAGTGTCAAATTTATTGCAGGCGAGACTATAAATTCCTCTTTTCACATCACAGGTTGCTAAAATATTAATATATGAAATTAATTATTTACAGGCTAAAGTAAAAAAAAATTTTACATTATCTTTTAAATAGTAATAATATGTTTCTTGTATTATAATAATGCTTCTTTCTTACCAATATTATTGTAATCTAAAGCATCTAGAGTCTTGAAGGAAGTCGAATAATGAGAATCACTTTCATTGTCTTGATCTAACGAGACTGCATATATAATATTGTTGACCGGTGAGAAGATCACTTCCATGTCATCGAGAGTGGGAACTGTCTTAAGTAGGTGAAACGTTCTCAAATCCCATACTTCGGTATTAGATACAACTTCAGTCCCGTTTGGATGAAAAACTCCGTTTAATGTTTGATTTAATTTGTCAAACTTATGAATTTCTTTCCCTGAATTAACATCCCATAATATGCCATCGCTAAGTACTAACTCGTCGTTCATACTAAAGGTTGCCCGATTTTTAGTATATTGATTTGAAATGGATGGCGTCAAGGTTTTTATTAAGCTTCCAGTTTCTATATCGTATATCTATGATGGAAAGTGTATAGAACATATAAACTTATTAAAATCTTTTAAGATATAACGCAACTGGAAAGTTAGATATAAAGCGCTACTGATAGCTGTTAACGTAAACGACATTATTTTCGTTATGCAATACGGTTAATACAATTAAATGCTAATAAAGTCGGTGTATATGTATTTACCGTCGCGCTTTCTCCTTGGGTACCGATTATTCTATCTTGCAACTTGCTAAATTCAATATATTCATCGTTGTCGAAGGCTTTTTTCATTTCGAAGAACGCTCCCGTGTCCCAGAGCACTGACATAGGACTTCTCCAAGCAGTGGAGGTCAACAAAAGATTACCACGCTTATTACTTTCCATGTGATACACATACGTTTCATGGCAATTATAACTTCCCTCTTCCATCCCTGTATGGACGTTGAACATTTTGACGTCTCCAGCATGAGTGCCCAAAATGAGATACTGTGTGCAAGGCTGCATTCAAAGATACAATTAAAAAGAGATATATAAAACAATAGTTTACAAAAGCCCCAGAATGGTTTACAAAATAAATTAAAACTTACCGAGAAAGTACAACAGGTAAATATTCCTCCCGTATCGGTAGGCCGAAAGGTTTTTATAGGACAGAAACGGCTATAAATGTGTTTTCTATCTAATCTTCTACCATCCATTCCGAATGCTCGTCTCGTTAATCTCACTGTTACATTCGTAGGTGTAGAATTTTTTGCGCACGGGTCTGGACATTTGTGTGGTCTACAATATTAATTGAAGTACATGGATAAAACCAAACCGAAATAATCGCATTTTACACATTATGTATAGCTATTTTAAAAATAGAAAATATTGCTTACACAAAAAGATTGAATTGCGGGCATGTTACCATAGGATTTTTACAGAGAGCATGTTGATTAGTTAAATATTCCGTGATAATAGAATCGAGAGTAACCGATACGTTGGAGCTAGCTACTCCAGGTCCTCCACCACTTCCGGGATCTCTAAAAATCTGTTTCTGTAAAGATCTACAGCTATTTGATTGAGGCTGTATCATAGATTGATAATTAGCTGGAATGACTAGATTAGCTGGCTGCTTTTCGGATGAAATTGATTTCCTACAACATAACGACAATTGTTTAAAAACAGGATATCGACTATAAACATATTGAAGAAAGTATACGCAACTTACTTCTGATTAATTTGTAATTTAATTGGCTGATTTGCATTATTCGAAATAACATTTTGATTCAGGCAATCAGCGAGCTTTAATCGGATGTTATTATTCACAGATGAACCAGTGCCCGTATGGGATATAAATCGAGACGATGTGGGAGTAGTATTGTTTCTACAAGTAGTTTCTTTTTGCGCACATCTAATTGTATTATATAAATTGACAGGGGCCCCTGGAGAAAAACTATTTCTTGGCTAGAAAAATAACATTTTGATATTTGTAATGTGTATTTTATACAAAAGTGTTAATTGTTTATTATTTTATAATTATTAAAAAAGAACGTACATATGTATATACATATGCATCTTTTATCTAAATTTTATGAACGATCTTATTGATCACCATTTTAACTTACAGTTACGCTTGCAGGATTTCGGTATGTAAAAGGTTGATATGTTATTGCAGATTTCATAATTGCAGATGATTCCAAGTTTGCTTCTCTATGTAATACATTAGCCGTCTCAGTTAAACCCTTCGACATGAGATGCTGATATATTAAATGGTTAAGTTGTTGTTCATTATATTGTATTCTCGTTTGGGCTACAACATTAGCCTATAAAAAAAATCATTTTGTTTAGAAACATCGCAAGAATAATTAAAAGAAAAGATAAAAGCCGGATATTTTGACGATGCTAAAACCGGGTTAACTTCAAAGAATTAATAATTGGAAAATGTGCGGCTGTTTTGGGATATCTTGTGCATGTATGTAAATTAAAAGCAGCTTACCCTATGTAAACTGACTAAGGAAATTTCATATTCTGCACCCGTTGGTTTCGCTTTACCAGATACCCTTTCCATTAATTCGAGAGCATATTTTTGGAAAATAACATGTTCTTGACGTTTTTCTTGTAAGATAGGATCTTTCATAAGCGACTGAATTTGCCCATTCGTGAACATTGGTAACTTGCTAATAATCTGCCTAACTTTCTCGCTACGTGCTAGTCCAGCTAGTGCACGACACGCCAACGCTCGTATGCTATCGGCATCAGTAATAGGTGTTTTCACCATCATTAATTGCAGTAACACCTGTTACAAAAAAAAATAATTTTATATAAATCACATCCAGATAATTATTGTAAGACACGATTACACATACATACCATTATCCCGTTATTCGACCTAACGCTTTCCCATACTTTTTGTATCAATTCTTCGCTATTGTGAACGTTCTTTTTCTTGGCAGATCCAGTTACAGAATATCTAGCTACATTTCCTCCGACCTTAAAAAGTCATCAAATATCATCAATTAGAACACCTTAAGAATATTATATACATATATTTGAGAGAATAATTTATATAAAATAAAACGTACTCTGTTTATAGGAGCGCACACACAATTAATTACAGCTCTAAGCGCTGCTCTTTGTACATCAGGATCTGCAATAATCTCACATTCAGCTGCAGCTAGCAAAAGATTAATCGCCATCGTCACCGACATGTCTGGCATGTCGACTTTTTCGCATAGCAGCAACATAACTTTTGGTACAACAGAAGAAATTGCGATAATGTCCAAACATGATCTGACCGTCTCTGCACTAGAAGTAGTATGTACCCTAAAAATATCAATTATTTAGAAACTCCAAAACTCCTACTGTGTATTTGTATATGTAATATCACTAATCTTTATATAACACTGGATGGCATAGCATATACCATCCAATGTTATATAGAGATCAGTGATATTACATATATATCATGTAATATATACTGTAAAACACAAAATTACAAAGATCCGATAAACTTTTGTTAATGTAGATATGTGTTAATTTACACTGTCCACTCACCGTCCACTATAGTTCCATTCGCGAGCATAAGCTATGATTTGCAAAATCAATGTAATACCGCCTAAACGATAAAGCTCTTCCACTGGTGGCCATATCGCTCTAACTGACATTAATTCTTGGAGTATCTCTACTTTTGCTTGAACTTCCTCGCTACTCAACTTGCATGCCTAGAATAATAAACGTGCCTCAAAAATGTATATACATCAAATATATAAAAATATAACAATTTACAACAAGAAAAAAGAATGTAATTATGGGCGCAAATTATATTTTAGAATAAGATGCATGAGTAATTAAACGCGATTTAAATAAATGATCCGTTAAAAGGTAAGAAACTTTGAGATTTATTGTTTCAGATAATTATAAAGCGTGGTTCACAAATTGCTCATTTTTTACCACTCTGATAAGATAAGATAAGAAGAACTTCTTTAAATGCATAATTAATTGCTCATCCTTACCTTGTAGGGTGGTAATGAGGGCTGCCATGTATCGCGTTCAGCTCTAACGTTTTCCGCACGTTGCAATTGCTCTGCTTTTAAATGCAAATGCGCTTCCATGTATCTCTTTAAAGCAACAGTTACGTGTCGTACAATCTGCCTTGATGCACACTCCTCATCGTCATTTAGAGTCGAGTCTTCTTCAGGGTTTAAAAGTGTCAAAACCGATATCTATATATATACAGCAGAATTTAATTATATTTTACTTTATCGAACAAAAAATAATTCAATGTGAGCTCCGTTATCTTTTTCACAATGAACAATTTTTGTGGTTTAAATTAAATAGGTAAATAGATATTAAATTTATTATCATTTTGCTTAGTGAGCATAAGCATTGATCAATGTTTTCTTACCACGTTATACAATTGTCTCAAGCCGTCCCGTGCGTCAAACTCTTCCAATATAACTTTGAATGGGAAAGAAAAGCCAAAGAACATAGTCGCGTGACATCGTCCAGAATCATGACTGCATTCCAACAACCACAATGCGTAAATCACGAGATTGGATATTATGTGTTTCGGCAACAGACACACTCGTTCCATAGCATCCTCGCAGTACGCAAGATAATAAAGACATATAGATACACCTGTCGCCGCAACACTCGGCCTCGGCACATCCAACAGCCTTTGCAAACCGCCGACATTTAGGAATTCGATTGAGAACTTTTTATGACACAACAAGGACGCGAGGTACTTGAGAGCCTCAAAAGCGAGTCTGCAATCCTTAGTCTCTTGCACGTTTATGTATTTCAGTATCAAGTCCAGAGCGTTGTGTTCGAACACATGGCCGAGGAACTCCTGATACTCGCCCATCGGTGTCAGGTATCGCAAAACCAGCATTTGTCGAGTCGCGAGTGTAGGAGGATGCATTTGAATACTGCCAATGACACGCGATTTCGTCTCGGCCCAGGAAGAATTTGAATTTCCCTCCGCCTGTGTCATTTGCGCGTAAGAACTTTGAAACAGACTGGACGACTTTTGCAAGTTGCTCCTGACGGATGCCGGCACAGCGATTCTTGTCGGCTGTAAACTGTAGTTCTGCTTGGATGGTGTCACTGACAGGTTGCTCGCGGCTTTCGGGATGGACAGTGGTGGGGACATGATCTCAGGATAGAGTTCGCTGTTCTTCACGGGCGTCTCACAACCGGAGTTGCTCCTCTTCTTCTTTGTGGCCGGCACATCATTGCGTATCGAGTCATTCTCATCGGAAGAAAGTGACTCTTGATTTTTCATAACTCCGTTTTTCTGCCGTTTTTCTGCTCCGTTTTTGTCTCGTAACTTGCGCTTCTCGGGGATATCTCTGTCATCGCAATCGCTGACGCTGTTCTTATCTTGTCCAACATGAGCAAACGGTCTAACGTTCTGCTGACGATCTTCGTGCGCCTTCTCCTGCAACTTATGCAACCGTTGCAACATTAGTGGCACCATTTTGGCATTTTGATCTCTAAATCCTGTAGCTATGTCTTGCACTTCCATAGCGGCGGCCAGAAGGCCGGTCGAGTAGCTCTGTAATGGCTCGATGCTTTTTTCTGCCCAAGAAAATAATCTGTGTATAAGACCTTCCATATCTGGCTGAAATACTGCTGAGGTTTCTAATCCTGGGAGTATATCTAGCATCAGTCGACAGGCAGCAATGTTCAGTTTTCTGACGTCTCTTCCAGTTATTCCCGCCCGAGAAAAATACGAGTCTCTCAAGTAATCATTTATTAACTGGAAACAAACCATGTATTATTAAAAATATCATTTTACAGTGTAACATTTTAATTTCAAAAGAATATGTAGATGATGAAAAATATTGTTATCATGTTATCAAGCACATTCTGCTTAACTTGTACGATTGTCTTATCATAAAAATAATACAGCAATATTTTCTGCTTTACTCAAAAATGGCAAACTAAATAACCTGAGTTAACTAAACATTATAATAGAAAATAGTGTAGAATTCTGCGTCGAATATTTTTTAAGTTGTGATAAAAGCAAAATTCACTTAAATTCACAAATATTAATATATCAATTACATTCGAAAGAAACAAATGTAATACGCATCATGCTACAATATACACTCTTATCGGATTTTATCAATTCTATATATAGTTACCTTCGTCATGAAATTATCCTTTCTAAATAAAACTTTCAATATATGCCCGAAATTGCATTCTGGATCGGTGCGCGACGGATGTCTCTCGTCGAACGGATCTGGATCCACATTCATGTAATGTTCTGTCTCGAGTTCTATTATATCCGCCAATCTCTCGAGAACAGGAATGGGATCGTAAGTTGGTGAGCTATGTTCTTCCTCCCATTGCCGTAGAATTTGTACAACATCCGTTACTTCCGCAAGCGATTCTGCATTCGCCATTATTTATCTGCAAATATGTATATACGTTTGAAACAACAATTTGAAAATCGAGCTTTCTCGTTGGATTTCAACGCCTTACAAAATTTTATATTCAATCTCATAATTTTGTGCGCGCGCGCGCGCAATGTATACGCACACACATACGTGCCCAGACAGTATCATGTCCAAAAGCGGGACGTAAGACGTCTAAAAAAACATTTTTTAGACGTCTTACAAGAAAAGTCGTTTAAAGGTCCATTCTTTAGACGTCTAAAAGTCGCGTTTTTTACATAATGTTGTCTGGAATGTGTATAAAATCATACACTATACAAAGTAAAATAAATTATTGTACAGCACATTCCTGCGAAGGAACCCGATAAGGGTTTTCGCCGAAAGTGCGCTAAAATCTCGACACGCGAGTTCTGTCAAACGCGGCAACATGGTCCCCGTCAAACCGCAACGCTAGAGGTTAACTCCCGCGCGAAAGATACAGTATACGGGACAATCGATGTCGACAATATTTACAATTTTTCGATGTGTCAGGCATTTAAAAAGAACAACACCGTTCCGTTGACCGGCCTCGAAGCGAAAGACTCCCCTCACTGACACGCGAGGAGAGACATCCTCAATGTCACGACGCGTGTGAATTGCGGCAAACCGACGACATAACCTCAAAACCGCCAACGACGGTAAACAAAGGGGTAGGATAACAAACGGAGGGATTGTCGGAGAGTATTGTTCGAAGGAGGGCAATTTCGACGCGTGACAATTCGCCCCGACCGAATTACACAAGAAAATCGGTCGAGCCGGCCGGCGTCGCAAATTCGCGACAATTCGCGGCGACCGCGAGGCTCAACGGGCTCACTCACATCACCGTTTCGCCGCGCGTTACGGTGGCGCGTGTCCGTCACAGGTTAGGATCCGCGATACGCATTTACGTTTGACAACTGTCGTTCGATGGTTATTCCTCCGGCAATTTTGCCAGCGATCTCCCCGACGACACGGACGATACGCGCGACTCGGGCAGACAGCCGAACAAGACTCCGAGACTTACAAATATTTAATTATCGTTATCACACTTATCCGTCACACTTGGCTCTTGCACAACGATGTATATATCGGCATGGACAGTAACCTCATATTTCAGAATCTCCTCGTGAATCTTCGGGTAGTTCCGAGCAACTGGTTTCGCAAAAATATTAGATGGGTAACGTAAACACGAACTCCGTACGACGATCCCGAGGTGATCCCGGAGTCACGTGTCCAGTCACGTGGTCGCCATTTTGATCATTGATTCGCGCGCTTAAATTTTGATCCGGTAAGCTACGAAGATAATTATTATACGATAAACAAAATATATAAACGATACAAACCACTACTCGTATATTATTAAATTTGTGAAATTATTGTAATTTTTTATTAACATTAATCGAAATCGCTTTTATCTTGCACATGAGAAGCTTCGCCGTTTCAATTAACAAAAATGTAGCGTTGCACAAACTGACGATACTTTTAATTATAATAATTAATAGATAATAACATCAATTAATAAGTATAATATTAATTAACAAAGTAGATAGTACGCATATCCCTAACGTCCATTTTTACTAATGTAGATTTTATCTTTAATCTCGGTTCAACTTACTTTTTATATTTCTCCAGTTCTAAAAATTAAAAAATAATAAAAGTACGTTAAATCAAGATTAAAGTTAGTCTACGTTGGTAAAAGTGAACATAAAAGAATCATTGTATGCATATATGTATGCACAAGGTAAGATTTATGTATAAAATATAATCATAGTAAACTAATTAAATAAATTACATCTTTCCACTGTTTTATATTTATATTGAAATAGCTTTCAATTATATGCAATTAGATAATTTATTTTTTACAATGTTATCTACAATACTGATTTTACAAGTAGTAATGTATGTATAAAGCCTTTTATGTGTAGTACACATATATTAAAAATCATATAACAAAAATATATTCTCCCGAAACATTCATCTACGATCATCTATTTTTTTAATAGACTTCTTTCATCAGAAAATCATATAATTCGTCAATTGAATGCACTTGTAATACATTTTAATCATCTTTCTCATCATCCTTGGAATTAAGTTTCAGAATTGTGCGTAAAATAACCGGAAACTAGGATTATCAGAAAATTTTATATTGAAATTCTTGAAAATGCTCAATTCTTTCTCAGATTGAGAATAATCTTTGTACATATATACATAACGCATTGAGAGATAAAATCAATTTGTGAAAAGTCTGAGAACGATCAGAAAATGTAAATAACTTTTTCTCCGAATCATTATCATCTTTCTTTACTATGGTCTCCCAAATGTTTTTATTTTAATTAAGGCTCCTGGGTATTCGCCGCCGTCAAAGTTTTCAGAATATTTTATAAGTGTGTTAAAAAGCAATCTGAAGTATTTTTTTTTTTTTTTTTCATCAAAATATCTTTTTATTTAAAAATAGCGCGCAAGAATTCTCAACATATGTCATTTCTCGCCTCTGACGTCACGATCTACATGACCGCGGCGAGATTTCAGGAACCTTAAACTTGTAAAGTCCGACACTTGATAACATTTTTCGTTATAACGTTAGAATTATTATTTTGTAATTTTATCTTTTATATTTCGATACGTTATTATACAGCTCGTTTTTTATTTAAGGAATCTGAACAAAATATAGAAAAATGATGTTGGAAATAAAGAATTATTAATACAATGAGCATGTCTTTCGATAAGAAATAGATGCAGATAGAAAATCACTCGCTCTGCTTTATTACGAATTTGTAACAATCGGGAAAAAGAGTTTACTTACATTTTCTGAAGTAAATGTTATCTTCTCTGTTATTTCAGAAGATAATAACTTTATCTTCACGATACATAATAATATATAGCATAAAGTATAAAATCCATCCTTAAATTTTACAAAAATTACTTTGTAACAGCAGCAAAGGAATTAGGCTACCGCTGTCCCGAAACTCAAGTTCATAGATGAGATTCTTGAAAATTCCTTATTCCTTAATAAGTTTGAGTGCTGCTGAATAAAAGTGTCAATAACTCTGGGTCCGTTAAATTTCTTTTATATTTTTGTACCATCTCTTGAATTTTTAGACGTCTTCGAACGTGCGGTGGATGATAACTGAAACATGAATATATGTATGCATTTATACGTTTTATCCAAAAATAAAAGAATGCACATAACTTTTCAATATAAACGCGATATAATCAACAGAATACAGAAGTGTGATCTCTCCTTCATTATTAATTTTATTACCTGTCGTTATCCAGCCTTCTTCTACGTCCCATATTAAGAGCCGTTTGTCTAACCAAGGTTCCCAAGACTCTTCTCGATACCACCATACCGTCGATTAAGGGCGTCGCCAAATTGATTCTCGAAACCGGCCCCTGCAATCTGACCCGCATCAAACCATTAGCGAGGGCTTGAAGAAAGATAACGTGCACATCGGTAGCTTGCAGCGTCCTCGCTTGTTCCAGCCCGGTGTAGGTGGAAGGAAGCAGATCGCCTACAATCCAATAAGAGCGTTTAATTTGATGCAACAAAGAATACATACAAGACAATAACATCGCATGGCGATAAAATATACAATAAAACGTTCCAATTAATTAATTAATCGCGAGTTTCGGGACGTTTTGCTTGTGGAAAAAGAGTGAACGTACCAATCGGGAACTGGATATGATCTTCCAGACTCTCCAACCACACAATCATGATTTTTGTATTGGTTTGAGACGGCAGAGCTTGCTTTGCCGACCTTCTAGGCCTGATGGGATCTGCACTCGAAGAATTCGTCGGACCTGCTCCCGGCAAGCTCGACGGCTGTTTCTCCAAATCGAGCGACATCGCTCGAGAAGTCTGCGTTGTATTTTGTGACATTCCACTGCTGCGAGTGTCCGTACTTTCACTGATGCTCCGTTCAAACCAGGCTGTAACAAAAAATAATATAAACTATGGTTCTGAGAAGTAAACCATATTCGTTATACATAATAATCTAAAGGTCTTCCGCAGATAATAGGAAAGCAAATAAAAAAAGACATGTTTCTAAAATCTGTATTTCAATTAGTATTCTCGCCTTTAAGATTTACCTTGTCCACTGGCACTGATATCGCTATTGTAACTGGTCTCCTCTAATGAATCCGTGCTGGCGATGAGATACGACTGCGTAGGCACAACAAATGCGATTTCCGAACTCACATCCGCCCAATACAACACGTGAGTGTCACCGTTGTACAGGGCACCACCGTGATTGCTGTGAGCTGGCTGTGGCACGTTGACTTGCGCCGTTACTCTCCACGAAGTAGATACGTGGCCGGTCCAGCCCGCGTGACCTGACACGGAAACGGGCCAACCGAGAGAGCTTAAGAATTCCAAGAAATTTGGCGACACATTCTCCTCGTGCAGCTGTGAACGTAAGATGTGTAGCGTAAAGTTGTGTGCCTTCTTTTTTTTAAGAAAAATTTACAACATAGAATAGATCAAAACAATAATATATATATATATTATCGTTATTCTAAACTATGATTGAAAAACCATTGTCTTACCACGTTTGACAATATTTCGGAGGCAGACTTTTGACCAGCTTTTACGTAAAAGATGTGAACGGTGTCGCACGTTCGCGGGCTGATGTTGTCCAGAGTTTCCAAGTCCGTACAGAAACCAGGGATGGTCGGATCTAGAGCGATTAGCCCGCTACTTCTGGATTCCTCGTTCTCCTTAGGTTCCATATTTAAGAAACCGAAATGGCTCAGGAATAGACGAGCCGTTTGGAACTCGTGACAGACCTGGGGCGGTACGCATTCGTCGGTTTTGTCTTCTGCATCCTTTACACTACCATTGTCATGCTTCGACTCGAGCGTTATCTGACGTTCTAAGAACTGCACGAGGATCTGATGTTCATCACGTACAGCATCGTTGTCACTCATAACTGCCTCGAGACTCGGTATCGATTCATCCCTGCCATGAAGATCACGCAATTAAATATCGTTTGGATTAGAATAATGTTGTAAAATGCGATTCCAATTAACTCAAATAGCCGAGTATTTTGAATATCACGTCTAATCAGAATTGTATCATTTATATTTTGGAAATTTTACATTTAATTTACTTTATTTTAATTATATTCGAATACTTATAGCCCTAAATTAAATATAATTGGGGAATAAAGTTTGGAAGTTGTCTTGATTTAAGATCTGCTGCAGGCGTTCACTTACACTTTACAGTGAGGAATGCGATCTACATTATCTGGGAAGAATCTCGGTTTATAATCCGTTCGTGGTGCGGCTTCAGCTAACGGCAGGGGTCGTCCGGGATTGCTGTTTATACTTCTGATGCTGGATCGATGACGCGGTAAATGACGAAGCTGCATCGTCCACGCGTGTCTGCCGAACGGTCCACGGATTAGGACCGTCACGGTCGGCTGAGGATCCTGATCGTTCCCCAGTGGTTCCTCCAACAGCGCTAACACAATCGCGTTCTCGGACACGAAGTAACGAAATCTCTCGACGGCCGCTTGTCGTGCCACGCGTCCACCGGTCCAGCTGTTGCAGTGCCGAAGCAAAGATACTTCGTCCAACAATGACGAAAGCGATTGTGCCCCGCAGGCGCTTGGAAAGTAACCGACCTACAGAGAGAAGTACAATTATAAATAAATTCGACGAAATTGAGAGGAGATAGCTTCTTCGATTAAAAATTCTTTGAAAAAAAAAAAATCTTAATATAAATCCCTAGAAATACCAAAAGATTCAAATTCTAGCATTAAATATCTTTGATTACCGCGCACTCATGTGTCTTTTTTTATATGTTATACTATGGCAAACAAACCTGTTCCAACAGAATAGTGAGAAGAACATCGGCAGCGTCTCTTACGCGCATAGAAGCAGGCTTTAGCTCTTTTTCGTCTTTCATTTTGATAGGTTCTCCCGGTTTTCCGACACTCTTGGTGCCTGACACTCCGAGCTCGACGACTTCCAATACTGTAGTCAAGCAGTCTTTGTCCTTCAACAGCAGAAAAAAAGGAATCAATGTATATATAGAATTTCAAGTAAGATTAATTTCCATAAATCATCCATAAAAAGTCGCCAACCTGTAACAATTGCGGATGGGCAGTTAGCCAGGTTGTCAGGCAAGTGAACGCCGCGACGATGGACGAATGGAGATCCTTAGAGTGCGCCGGAGGTGGACGCCAACACTGATACGAAATGTAGTCGCACAACCATTTTACCGCCCTCTTGCATTCCAGAGCATCTGCAATACATACACAGCGTTTCGACGCGCACTTTGTTCCAAGAGCGTTCAACGTTAGAGCTGACAATTTTTATCTGACAGATATCGAACCTGTGAGCTTCCTTGCTGCATGCAGAATTATTTGAAACAAGACAGGAGATAAGTATCTATATTTCTTGCATATGTAAGATATATATAAGTATATACGCGTATAACGAAATTTAAATCTTGCAGATACAATTAATCTGCATTGATCTTGCTACCTGTTTCGCGAATGCGTGTGCGTGCTAATCCCGATAACATCTCGAGTGCTGCTAGAGAGATGTTCAAGTCAGTCTTCCATGACGAAATCAGACGGTGACACACCAAGTACGTTGCTCGTACAAAAAGAGCGTGGGCGGAATCTGTAAGAATGTCCCTCTCATTTAGTCTCTAGGTCTATAAGAAATAATATCACACATGTCTATGTTTTACACCAGTAAATATATACATATATAATATTTATAAATATAACAAATGCTACGTATATATATAGTGAGAGAGAAAGAGAGAAAGGAAAAGAGAATAAATACATCTTTTCTCAAAAACTTTGAACATAACGATAAAAACATAAACGTCAAGCAAAAATGAAATTCGCACTCTACGAATGTCTTCGAATGCGATTTTTCTAGCAAGATAGTGTAGCAAGATAAAACAGTATTTGTATTTACCAAACGCAATGCATTCCTCTTGAAGGGTTGCAATATCAGAGGCATCGCCAATTGATCGCTGATCACTGGATATACTTATTTGACTGGCCGAATCGCTGGTGACTATATTAAGCGATGATAAGACGGTACAATGGCGAAACGCACAACGGAACACAATTCGTAATAACAATAAAGAAATTAACGTTTCATATATAAGCACGTGTAAAGCTGATACGATGAGAGGTGACATTAAGCATTGTAATTCGAATATTTTGCGCCCTCATACTGATTTACTCCCATTCATAAGCTATCGATAAATATTAATAAAAAGTCTCTGTATTAAATAAAGTAGCAGTATACTGGGACATTGCTATCTTATTGGCATCAGAGAAAAAACCCAGTCGTGATCATAGGCGTTATCCATAGGTCATAAAACAATTCTATTAAATTATAATAACAAGTTTTATTGTATCTCGTAAAATTAGTAAAATTAATTGTTAAATTATTGCTTTAAAGTTATTACTTTGAGAATTACTTTTAAAGAATCGTTCTTTATCTAATTATCACATTACTTTTTACACTCTTCATGGGCAATCTAAAGAAGAATGCCAATTATTTTCTTATATAAAATAACAGTAAAGCAATGTTTATACCGCTCTTTGTCATATGATACATAAAAAATAGTGCCTATGATCACAAGATCATTCATAAAATTTGAACAGACAGAAGTTACTAAGAAACTCAAAACAGTGCATTTATCCGAGTGCAAGCTAATATCATTTAGTATCAAGGACGAACCTGAAGATAATAAATTAGTTGCCGAGTCACTGGCTACCGTGTCGGGTTGCGTGACCTGTTCCACTTCTTCCGCTGCTGCAGAATCTTGTACGCTCAGTAACAAAGCACCTGACAAGAATTATTTACACGTCAACATTTATTTTTATCTATATAATTTTCTACTTCTCAACGGAATGTTGATTTCTTTCTTTTAAGTTTTGGTTCCATAAAAAATTAACTTTGTCAAAGAAATATGAATTTTTCATTGATCGTAAATAGAGGATTCAAGATACACTTGAAGATACACGTTGCAAGAGCGAAAGTTAAATCGCAAACAAGCTCAATTTCAATAGCGGTACCCCTTTATTAACTTACCCAATAGCATATGTGTATTCTGAGGATCGGTCTCCACTTGTAAAGCGTTTATGAGTAGATTCATGAGCCTCGGTTTTAATTGTACAAACGTTACGGGACTTCTCTCGGATAAATTCGTGCCTGGCAATATCGGAAGCTCCTTAATGGCGAGGTTCTGCAATGAAATATTCACGTACAGACTTCTTCAATTATGTGATCGCGTCCGCGTTGAATATGACAATTTATTAAACATTAATAAATTTTATTAAAGCAATTCAGGAAAGAAAAAAAAATTACATTTATGTTTACCTGAAAATGCAGAGGCAGCGTTAACATTGATATTAGCAGATGTATCGAGGCTCTTCGCAAGTCCGGCTTTGATACCATATTAGATTTCAGCTTCAGGTCTTTCTCCGGTAGGACCACCTCCAGAGCGGACAACACGGCTGGCACCAAGACTTGTATACCATTCAAATCGAGGCGAAACAGATCAGCCGAATTCAACAGAATACTCGCTAATGTTTCGCCACATTCGCGAGACTGAAAACAAATTGAATACACGCAGGTTACTTCTGTCTCTTTCGAGGTCTATCCGAAAAATATGAGATGCAACCGGATACTACCTCGTCGACTTTGAGGCCGTGATACATCGCCTGGTAAAATCTGGCCAGGTACACGGGTAAGATCTCTTCGCCTGTTTTCTTGGCGCAGAAAATTCTACACAGGGCGCCCAATGCCTCCGCTCTGCCCGACTCGTAGCGGTCTATGCAAAGTGTCGGCGGTACGTCGCTCACGGTTTCCTGCAGAGAACTCGGCCCGTCCACAAGTACCGATGACGGACGTTTTGAAGCGCCTGACGGTTCTGCTCACGAGACGATCATCGCATATAAAATACAACCATGTGTAAGACATTCTTTTATCTCACGTACAGCGATACTTACGCGGTAAGTTCTGCGACCAACCTTCGGTACCGATAAACGCGGCCTCGAACAACCATTCCCCGAAGAGATGCAGTATACTGTTACACTTGGGTCGTCCTGGAGCTAAAGGAGGTCTAATGTCCTGGCCAAGCGAGGTCATAGCTGTAAATCACACGGGTGTGATCAAAACGGAGATATCTCCGCTATATAATTGTGAACTTATAAAAATGTTATTACATGCAGTACTCGAAGCGGATGACGGTCCGGAATTGGATATTAGCATCGGCGGTGTACTAGTTACACGGCTTGTCGTCAATCCGATTAACGACGCTTTCGGGATTCCTGCAAAATATTTACGCGATTCTACAGGATGCTTTGTAACAGCGACGAATGAAGTGCCATGGAGTACAAGTTCACTAAAGACTAATAATTCACAATTGTTGTATATCTTATTAGAGTAAATTTTAATAATATAACATGTATAAAAAGCATGTATAAAGTATACAGAATATCGTATAAAAAGAAAACATTATGATACAAAATGAGTGCTATACAGTATTCGTGACTTTAGATTTTAGCGGAGAAGACAATTGACTGATTGAGCAACAGTATCGACGTAACGGCGAGAAAAAGTATTGCACTGAGATACCCTTAGTGACTGCGGAAGGAGTGACACTGAAACTTTTGGCAAGTCTGCGTTGTGTTGGGGGTGTGGGAGACGGCTGAGGCTGATCCCTACTGCTCGACCTGTCCCAACCGACACCCCCGCTGCCAGTGCCGCTGTTTCCCGACGTGACGTTGGACACGCAACACTCCTCCCAGCAGCATGCCTGTGAAACTCCTAAAACATTCGCGACAATGTGCAACCGCCACCAGGTAACAAGCGGACAAGCCGACAGGTGTGCGAGTGTCTCATAGGTAGAAACGAATTTCAGGAAATATACATTCAACACCGCCTAGCCTCTGTGTAATAATTTACAAGTTACAGCATAGCCTTCGAGGGTAGATCACGAATTTAACGTTCCGAATCGGATCGACAGCCTGGACTTACCCAGAAAAGCATCGACTTGACCCGCTATGCCTTTTACAGCTTTCAGAAATATCTGCGGCAAACTTTGCAGACACGGATGCTGGCACGGATCTATGACGTTAGGGCTGGCGATAGCGTACTGCAGAAATGCTTGCGTTTGCGAGACGACGGCGGGTCTGCACAGGTCCACGGGATCGCCGATGGTACGCAACAGCCTGTACCATGCCTGCGCCACCGCCTCGTCCGACATGGTAGGTGATACCAGTTGCGTGTCTTCCTCGCCTATGAATAACAGAGTTTTGCTCATCATAGTACAGCACGCTACAAACAACGTGCAATCTCTGTTAAACGAGGCGTGCACTCTATTAGAGACACATACTTATTTTCAATTCGGGAAACATCGGCCCGTACATAATGTGCAACAGCCTCGCCGTAAGAGCGAGGCACACGCGATTCCACTGTTCCACCAGAGCCAATCTGTGACGCCATCGCAGGCAGGATTCTCGTAACGTTCGCCACAACGGAGGTGAAGGAAAACTGCGTTCGCAGGCGACCAGCCAGACCTAAAAAAAAAAAAATTATTCTCTAAGTTTACAAACGTCCATGTCGTTAATCGACCAGTATTCCCGTACCTCTAGCAATACACCGAGCACCCTCTCGCACAATTGTTCTCCCGCATCCTCTCTCGTTGCCGGTGGTGCTAACAGCGCGTCGTTAATACCGATGAGAAATAATAACAGACTCTCCCAAGTTTCTCTCTCTAGAGTCGCTGGGCCTCTCGCGATTTGCTGCAAAGTCCTGAGTACTCGATGACACAGGACAGCTTGCCGATTTATCGTGTCGGTACCTAGAAATATTGATCAAAGGGTAACGTATCCCACAGATATCCAATATTGATACAAGAAACACACATTTTGCTAATGTGTATTCGCGGAAAAGTCATATATATCATGGATTACCTAGATCCTGATACAGAAAAGGCCAGACTTTGGGAAAGAAAATGAAATTTTATCAAAGAAATCGGACGAGCAACTTTGACGTACGTAAAGAAAACCCAAGTCTTGTCTCTCACCTTCCCCTTTTCTCGGCACGAACAGATTGTAAAAATGACTTATAATCTTCCTGGCATAGAAGTTCGGGTCGTCCACGATCGGTCTGGGCACAGAGATCTTCGGCGTCGAGTACAGAGCGGACAGCCACTCGCAGTATATGTTCACGCAATCCCTGACGGTGTCGTGCTCGGCCAGCGGCAGCGACAGGCCGAAGCATATCACCTCCATGCACCATTGAACTTCCCTGTCGGTGGAGAGCGGACTGGGTTCTCCCGCCTGGGTGATGCCGAGATTTGCGGCGAGTTGGCGGACTATGGACAGCGCGACCTCCTTCCCCGCGCCAGGGGGGAACTTCTCCAGCACGCTCTGGCTTTCCTCCGAGCCTTGTTGGATCAGAGTGCTCAGCGAGGCCCATTCTGAATACATCCCTCCTTGGGAATCCTGAAGACACGCAAAGACATTAAGTTTTCCTCCCATTTTTGATAACTTTGGAGAATCAGAGGCACCAAGTACAAGATAACTGAGATTAAGCACACAAGTGTGACTGCAAATAGTATGTAAATCGAGACGTGTGATTCCCATGATTAAAAATGAACGTAACCAAGTGGAAAATTTGTCAGATATAAGCACCTTGAGATTAACTCTGTTGAATACGCCTAAATTCATAGATTATTACACGCCTATACGTCCTATATATATTCAAGAAGCAGCTTTGGGGACAAGGTTGAAAACTGGAGTTGAGCGATCGTTATCAACATTCGCGGTCCAAGGTAGAATTAAGACTTCGTGCGGTCCATCTCTCGGCTGGCGTGCGTCGTCGGGTCGCCGATCAGTCTCTCTCTGACATCCCGCACGTTTGACAGCTGACTCTTGACAGTGACTTCGACAGTCAACACGTATTGTACATACATACATACAACTGTTCCTTGTAGCTGCACTACGTTGTACCTTCTGCACTTAAAATGAGACAGATACAGAATGAGACGTTGAAAAAAGATAGAGGGAAAATGAGGAAGAGATGAGAAAAGTTCGGCTGCAAAGAGCAAGTGAACCTGTTTGGAGTGCAGAAAGGAAATAATCCTCACCTTTTCGTTCATAACGAACGATTTCAAGAATAGGTACTCTGGTTTATTAACGCAGTCAACAAGGATTTAACAAAAAAAAAATTTTATTCAGTTAACAATCAATAAGCCTGCAAAGATTTAAGTATACGAGTTATTAAAAAGAGAAAAGCAAAAGAGAAGGTGATAAAATAAAAAATTCTTCATAGCTTTTTTAAAAACTCCACAATTTTATTTTTCTTATTTCATTAAAAAAAAAGGCGTTTTATCGAATTTGAGGAGAATAATCGACTCTGATTGGTCGATTTCTCACTAATTACGACTCACACGGACGCAGGTGGACGCAGTGTGAACCTTCCATAAGGATGGCCGAGACGGAGCACGGAGCGTCATCTGCTGATGGAGACGGCAAGACCGGCAAGAGACATCGTGTGACTCCGCGCACTGTGTATTTGACTGTACGTGACAACTCCATTCCTTTTCCCTTCTCCTCCCGCGCATATACATATATATGTATGTATATATATACACGCATACACCTCCTCTTGGTACGTGCATCTAAATCCCGAAACGAAAAACATCGGCAGATGGCTCGAGATCTATGTTGATGATTAATAATCCCCACGAGTCTGAGAAATTGATGGTAGCCGAGCGGCGGAAAAGAAGCGGAGTAGCGACGGCGTGACGACGGCGGAGGCGTTCAGCAGTAAGTGCCGAGGGAGTACCGCGAGCGACGTGCGGCTCGGCGCCCGACCGGGATCGCTCCGCGATCGTTAATCGAATTTCGTCTTTCGTTTCGTCGTCTCGGCGTCGCGCGCGAGCGAGCGACCGAGCGAACGAGAGAGAGAGAGTGAGAGAGAGAGCGAGAGCGAGCGCGCGAGAAGGCCCCGTTCGTCCCCCGTGCGCGTCGGAGTGGCTCGGAATATGGCGTTTGTTTCGGTGCACGTTATCGCACCGTCGCGGGACACCGCCGCCCGCCGCAGCTGAATCCTCGGGGCCCCGGATCTCCGCGCGAGGGGGGTAGGCGATAATATATCGCGCTCTCACGCCCCCCCTGTCGATGTCCCCCCGTAGGAGGCACTCGCGGGGCACCCTCGTCGTGAGACCGAGCGAGCGAGCGCGCGGCGCGCGCGTGCAACAGCAGCAGCAGCAGCCTGAGCAGCCCGCCTCCGTCATCGACGAGGCACGAGGAAATTAGATTGCGTCATTATCCGCCGTATCATATACCCTGCGATGCCGAAGAGGTACCACGAGACGAGCGCACAATGACGTCCCGCAGTTACACCAAGTCCTACAGCCGCAAGGTCAGCAGTGTAACGCCCGGCAGCATCCAGTTCGACAAGCTCTTCCGCGAGAACAGCAACCGGCCGTCCGCCGCCAAGTCCGCGGGCACCGTCGGCAAATGGGGCATCACGTCCTTCACGTCCATCAGGAGCACGAACATCAACGGTACGCAACCTTTACGCGCTGTTTACGTCGCGATGTAGTAGCGGCAGCCACGACGGACCGCGACAGCGCTTTCCTGGCGATCAAGCCAGCTTATCGCGCAGGGAAATATCTCGTGCAAGGCGTACAAAACAGCTTTGTAAACAATTAGATTCTGGCTCTGTACGCTGTCCATGCTGACTGTCAAATTTTTTTACATTGAAATATTTGGAGATGAATCTGCCATGTTTACAATTGAAAGAGAGGAAGCTTTGTAAATTTATAATTATACGTGAAATTTTTGTATCTGGAAAGAATGATGGCATGCTAATAATGCGTAACCTTGATCATAACATGAGCATAACAGATTTATAACTCCATTTCTACCAAGATGCAGATTAACTTTAATTCTCGGTTTAACTTACTTTTGATCTTTTTATCTAAGTTCCAAGAATTAGAAAAAGACAAAAAGTAATTTAAACCATGATTAAAATTAATCTGCATTGGTGGAAATGGACGTTAGTGTTTTTCCTATATTTGTAAATTCTATAAATTAATCTGTATCGTAAAGTTGTGACTAGGCATAATTTATTTCTGTAACGTAAAAATGATACAAATTGACAGAATTTATTTTTAGAAGCTGGCACAATCGATTGTTGATCTTACGCCAATGATATAATTTCAACGTTAAATGGCAATGATACCAAATGGCTCCATTCTCAGCGGAGTTTAATTTAGAAACTTGAAAATTTAATAGAATGATTCCACAGTTACAATATTATATATAAAGTATAAGATTTTTGTATTTTATACAACGTTGTTTATGCACAAATGCATATTTTATTTTGTCATATTAATACATAAACGCTTTTCCTTAATCAAAATTTTTCTCTAGAAGAACTCTGATTTAAATTAATACTGTTAGAATTATTTAACAAACCATCTTCGGTTGTTATTAACGGCGGGAAAATATGTGATATAATATTTCGAATTTGTTCCACTTTCAGGGAGGAGAGATGATATACATACTTTCGGCGCGAAGAGAGTGAAACTCGATTATGGGAATCAGAATCGCGTGAATCCCGGAAAGGATCCGTTCTCCTTCGAGACCGATCCGGACAACAAGTCGGACGCGTCCCCGGCGGTTGTCAAGCCGAAGAAGTTCTTCAAGAGCCGAAATGTCCCGCCTGTGGTGGAAGAATCTCGCCAGGATGTGGCAATTTACAGACAAGTACCTGATTCGCAATACGGGAGGGCCCGTGCTCCGAAGCAACCCCCGCAGCAGCAGCAGCCAGTGCAGAAGCAGCAGCAGCAGCAACAGCAGGCTGTAACGAAAACTCCAATTAAGAAAGTAGTAGAAACTTTAGATAGCACCGGTACGCCCGATACCCCCAATCGGGAGGAGAGCAAACCGCCGATCGTCCTGAGAATATGCAAGGGTACGGCGCGATTAGTTTGCGGGGACGTGCACCAGGACGCTCAGGAGTCGCCCGAGACCGACACCTACAGGATCTCCACTCCCCTCGCTAGTCCCTCGAAGGTGGACATCGAACGTAAGACGTTCAATACGGAGACGACGCTCAAGTCCGATCATAGATCCTTGCGCGCGCATCAACCCGTCGTCTCCACGGTGTCGATCCCGTTGGAGAATTCGGACATGCGTAGGACCACGCGTAGTCGCGCCAAGAATCTGCACCTGGACACGACGGCGACGACCTCCGTCGTGGCGCCGCCGTCGACGACACCGGTCACCCCCAACTCGCACGGCTCCGGCCTCTCGCTGACGCTGCGAAAATCGGTGACGGACTCCAATAACACCCTTATCTCCCATTACGACATCGTTAAGACTGACTGCAGCTCAACGTATTCGTCCAAACCGACGATCGAGCCGTTGATCGGACGCGATCAGCCACTGCCAACCACGACTCAAGAGCTGATCGATATACTGTCGAGCGATTCTGACGCGAGACCACCACCACCGCCGCCGCCATCGCCGCCAGCACCATCGCCACCGTCGCCGCAAGTAGCACCACCGGTAGCCTTAGCCGCCGGTATCGACGACAATGACAATGACAATGACAATACGGAGAACGCGGAAGAGGCAACGCCGGAGAGCGTCGCGAACCAAATTGAACAACATTGCTCCATAGATATCCCGAGCGATGAAGCTGCGGTCGAGCCGGTCGTGGTCGCGCAGCAAGCCGAGGCTGAGCCGGAGGCAGAGCCTGATCTCGAATCGGAGCCGGAGCTACCTACACGCGGACCGACCGAGACCGTCGCCACGGTCGAGATCGCGGCCAAGACCTTGGTCGATCAGGATTGGTTTTCAGGTAGTGACGACAGTGAGGGTGCCAGTGGGAACGCCGAGACTGAGATCGCGCTGCACGTGACGAGCACGATCTCGGAGTCGCAGACCTCGGACCCGCCGTCGACGAGCGTCTCGTCGACCAAGCCCGCCGCCGCCAAGAAAGGCAGTATCTTCAAGAGCCGTTCGACCGGCGCGACGAACGGGAACAAGAGACGGGCGTTGTACAAGCACAAGTGGTGCGACAGCGACAAGGAGTCCACCGCTGCGGATACGCCTAACACCGGCAACAGCACGCCGACCACCGCGTCCGGTTCCAGCAACGCCGGACCGGTGGCGTACGAGGAAGAGTTCGAGCCCTCGCAGTTGACGAGAGTCGTGACTTATCCCGCGGCCGATGCGGATTTCGAGGACGATGCCGACATGGTCACGAGCGTTCGCTGCGGCAAAAAAGTTAAAGGGGTGAGTACCCTACGAACAATACAGTCATTATATCTTGGAATATTGATTGTTTCTTTTGGTGGATCCATTATGATACAGGGATTTTATTGATAAAAGATTTTCATAAAGTCTTTTTGTTATAAATTACAATTAGTGAGCGGGTTTATTTCCCGTCTCCAGTTATATAAGACATCGAATTATACATGTAAAAAAATGCATTGTAATCATACCTTGTATAGGTGATTTATTTCGACTCGACGCATATATTTATTTAGCTTTTACCTTGCCTTGCAGTTCTATACTGTAGTAAAGAATGTAAAGAAAGCTCATCAGATACAAGAAAGTGGAGAATTCCAGGAGTTTAATGACGATGTGGAATATATCTTGGACACTTTGAGAGAGAATAATCCGAATGCTACTCGTTGCCTTTCAGCCATACGATTAGCAAGTAAATGTATGGCTCCTGCATTTCGTATGCACGTGCGTGCTCATGGAACTGTTGCCAAGTTTTTTAAAGCTCTTCATGATGCAACTAAAGATCAGGTATAGACGCTCTCTCGCACACGACGCAAAGTTCTATTCATTTCCACGTATTTCCGTACACATTTACATGTTGTGTAAATGCTTTTCTTGTTCATTCGATTTTTTAACATACAATATAATTAATTACATTATTGTTGACATTATTGTTACTATTTGCAGAGTCTTGGTCTATGCACAGCTACAGTAATGTTTGTATTAAGTCAAGATCGTCTGGCTATGGATCTTGATCGCGATTGTTTGGAATTAATGTTAAGTCTATTAGAATCTGATGCCAGCCATAAGGATGCTCTTGACGATTGTGGTCTCAGTCATGCTGAATTACTGAAAAACAAAGAAAAAGTGCGTCAGTTATGCGCTGATATACAAGCTCAAGGACACGCTAAGCATCTAAATCTAGATAATATCACCGTAAGCAATTTTTTAACACGCATTCTGCATTCATTCATATTTATTCTTGTACATACGTACGCGATTTACGTACCTTTGTTTCTGTTTTCGAATAATTCGGAAATACGCCGCTTTTAACAGGTTGGTCAGCTCGCTATGGAGACACTCTTGAGTCTTACGTCAAAGCGCGCTGGAGAATGGTTCAAAGAAGAATTACGAGAATTAGGTGGCTTGGAGCATATTGTAAAGACAATTCGAGAATGTCACCGTCATATTAACAGCCAGAATGTTTTAAGCTCTGGCTGGACAGATCCTTTATTAGACAAATTACGTAAAGTTGACAGATGTTTACGCGTCTTAGAAAATGTAAGTGCTTTTTTTTTCCCTCCCGATATTACGTTCGCCGTATTACAAAGAAAACTGTGACTAACGACGAGAAATGACGTTTTTTTTTAGGTAACTCATATGAACGAAGAGAATCAGGTGTATTTATTAAAGTACGGAGAAGGAATATTAGTAAGCACGTTAGCTAGTTTATATCATCTATGTGGACAAGAGATTCCCGTTCATCCAACAACAGATCCAAGCGATAAAAGTTCTACCGGTGCTGTTGTTAGAGAATGTCTTTTTGCAATTATTAAAGTTCTCATCAATCTGACCCATCGGTTCAACGGACAATGTAAGATTTTTTTTCTCGATATTACCAATTTTTGCAATTATTAATGAAAAATTAAGTAGTTGTCTACGATTTTTCTACTCGTTCATTGATTATATTGTGTTTTCATTATTAATTTAGTCTAATAACGTATTTTTTTACGCAGCCTTTGGTAGCAAATCAGTTGGCGCACAAGTTGGCGTTTTGGACTGTAGCTTGTTTCTTTTATTACGCGTGCCTGAATCACTCCCGGAAGAAAAGCGGTTTGACATGATGATGTTGGCATTAATCCTATTGATAAATTTGGTGGAACAGTGTGACGATAACAAGCAACTTCTCATTGACTCCAAGGCACCTCCGTCGTCAGAAAATATTTTTGATGGTAGGTATTTCTCTTGCTTTGATTGACACTATTTCAATTTTAGCGCACGTGGATCGTAAAAATACAAAACCGTTGTTTTCTATCTAAATAATTTCAGCGGAGGAAAACGGCGTGGCGTCGTTGATCGATTTGTTTTACAAACAAGAGGAACTTGCGCGTGCCGAGGAACAGAAAACGGACGCGATCCTGGACGGAAAGAAAGATTCCGAGCAAACGGAAACGGTATCGACCACTACTAAATCTCAGGAAGAATTTATCGAAGAGACCGTTACAAAATGTTCGTATTACGTTTACTTCCGCGCATGCATATATATCTACCTTTATATATTTCCAATATTGCTCAAAGTTTGTTATATATTAATAATAATGCATAATACGCGCATTTTAAACAAGTCAGCATTTAACAATGTATATTTTGACAAAATTGTAAAAAAAATACTGTATTTATCGCTCTATACATCTCATTAAATACAATTTCTAAAAAAAATTAAATTCTTATATACATCTAACATCAGAAACAATCGACAAAGATTTTTAGAAGTCTTATTAAAGGAAAGAAAAATCCAATATGCTCGTGTTTTTTCCGAGATATAATCTATATGTTTTATTAGAACGTCCAGATGCATTTGTGATTTATGATTGTTATTTCACAGTATTACAGAAAGCTGGACGACATATGGAGCATACGTTGATCGGATCATACGTAGTACTGTTACTTGGATACTTAATAATGGACAACAAGGTAAAGATTAAACGCGATATAAGTGAAAAGTACGATTAATCCCTGTGTTACACATCTCGTCCATTAATACATTAAGGAATAAGCACGGGCCTTTTTTTTTTTTTCTTAGTAAATTTTCGTTTCTGTTGTCCAGGAGTACGAGTCGCTGGTACGAAGTAGACTACCGGACAAGAACTTCGCCACTATGGTATCTGTACTTCAAAAGTTCTTCAACTTCATGAATCTGACGGCATCGGTAATTATCCCGTTGTAGAATATCCCGCATATTACGTCCCGTTTTATCCTGGGAAAATGCGTGGCAACTTTTATTCACGCGCATGTTTCGTTTCGCAGAACGAAGTGAGTAGTTGCGGAATCGCCGCTACCGAGAAGGTAATCAAGTTCCTAAAGATGTCGGACGCCAGAATCGAGGAGGAGAAGAATGAGTTACCATTGCCAGCGTTAGAGGACACCAACACGATGCTTGACTTAACTTCATCTTGATCGACATGTTATGCACACACCTGACAGCATTTCTTTCATCTGGCGTACACGAAGAGCCAAAGTTGTATTTTTTTTTGTCCGACGAAAAAGAAATTCTTTTTATTTCAATATGGATGGACTTGTTTCATATTCATATATTTTGATACATATTTATTCACTTACGTAATTTATTGTTGTAGGTTCTCATTATTATATTATTATCGATCCGATTTATTCCCTTATTTGCAATGTGGAAAGCTAGCTTGTATTCTAGTTTTTAAGTCTGAAATATAGGATAGCTTTGAATTATGTATAGGGACACACATCTTGTAATTATAATTGCAGGGCACTTATCGCAATTGTATCGTTTACTGACTACACGATATCACTAATAATTCGAATTAACGAAGCAGCCACCTTTTTTTAAAACTTGAGAGACTGCCAAGAAGAATTGAATGACACACGATGAACTTCTTGCCAGCCTATACCTGATTTACTTTCTGTATACGAGATCCGAGATCTTAAACGTTGTACAATCGATTTTTAAAATGATGAAAAGTGTCTAATACGTTTTATAAAACCTATTAAATGATCGACTAGCATTAGTCACATTGTACGTTGTGACCGGCTGAAAATTCAACATAGCATTTTATTTTCTCTTTCTTTTTTTTTTTAAATGTGTGTAAGGTTCTTTTAATATTAAAATTATATTATGACATAAGCCTTGTAAATGTAAATTTATAAATTATAATTGTATCTTATATCCGCAGTTTCGAATTATTGGATAATCCCATTTAGCGTTGAATACAAACGTAAGACGGATTACACGGTTTGACGCCAGGCGAAGAGTATATGAGAGATATTCACGCGTTCTATACAATAAAATTTAAAAGGGACTAAAGGGAGCAGGACACGCACGTAATACGTTGTTACATTTGTAGTAAAATCGTCTCGTTTATGCGGGGCGTATATATGAAGAATCTATGTAGAATAAAATACCTTTTTTAAATATACGTTTTAAATATGTTATGGATTATATTTGTCCCGTTTACGTAGGATCGATTGCAACAAAACGTGGTCTTGTTAATTTCTGATTGTTTTTTCTTTATATGCTTGTTACAAATCTTTCTTTTTTTTTTAAACCGCGAAGATGTAGCATCAATATTGCAAAATTTTGCAATTGTACGATGTTCTCTCTTTTTCTCTCCCCTCCCTCGTAATTCCCCAGAGAATATTACTACCCCTTTCTCTTCGCCCTCTCTCTTTCCCGCTCTCGCTCATCTTCGAGAACCTTCTAATTATTCGAGAACGTCGCACATGCGCAAACGAGGGAGAGAGAGCGTCCATCACTTTCGTCGCCCTCATTCCCCCCGCGACCCGCGACGGTGTGCACGACAGTGTCGCGGCGTCGTTTGCACCACGTGATTCTGTATGTATGAAACACAATTGTACCGCAAAATCTCGTGAGAATGAACGCAATTTGGAATCGGTCTGTTTTGGAGCGGCCGCCATACGCAACGTGGCAGATCGGGCCGCTAGACGCCAAGAAGAAGGGTACAATTGTCTTTATTTATTTTTGCGTGCACGTGGCGCGGCACGTGGTCCTCTGCGCGTTCCCCGCCAAGCGTGTTTTAGCTTCATTTTTCCGCCCGTACTAAGATTATTTTGCAATAAGGACAATAGTTGCTTTCCATTTACATCAAAACTCAGATAATTCTCACTTGTGATGTCATTCTGTCTTTATTATTCATTAATTGCCAAAAAGGATAGAACGACGTCACAAGTGAGAATTATCTGAGTTTTGATGTAAATATGGAAAGCACCTAATGATATACTTACAAATTTTCATTGTTCAATTAATTATGATGCAATAAATAAAAATATCCACTTTGTTACCACTTTTTCGTAAAAAACGAGATAGAAAATTAAAGAGCACGATAGGAACAAGAGACAGAAAAATGCAAGGAGTATATATTCGCGAATCAATATATTTGTCGCTCGGAACTGTGCTCTCTAACGCGGCTTGCGAAAGCTAACGATATAATTACGTTAAAGTACATTTGTGGGTAACTGGTTAATTTTCGCTTTTAGGCGTGGACGTAACTCGATTCGAGGCCGCACTGACCACGGCTGTCCACGATCTGGAATCGATGAGCGATCTGCACGTGAACGCCGCGGTCCTGAGCCGCTTGATCTATCGGATGAAGAGCAAATTTCGAAACGACAAAGGCTTGAAGTACATGATCAAGCTGAACAAGGCGTTGCTCAACTATTACAACATGTCTCTGATGAAGGAGTACGCGACTCTGCGATCCGACCTCCAAACGGACGACGGCCGGTACGTTTTGCCGAGCCGACAAATTCTGGAGTACGTGCTCGTGAGAACGCAGGGCTTCGGTAAGCTCATGGCCAGAATGGAAGAGATCTCGCGGCACGCCTCGCACTTCCTGAGGGCCAGAATCAAATTGGGCCACGCGTGGACCGTTGCCCTGGTCGCTTATGCTACCACGAGCAGAATTTGGTACTGTCTTTACAAATGATTCGTTTGTAAGTTCAGAATCTCATTCTCTTTTTCATTCGGACAGTAATAATGCATTTCTTTGCAGGTTCCACGTGAGGAGTGTGATCAAGAAATGTTGCAAATGGTACGACGAGCTGTATCGGTGTGCGGAACAGTTTCAGTATGTCGGTGCAAAACCCTGGCTTCCGACAGATCAGAGCTTACCGCGCAACTTAAAATCGTGGCTCTGTTTGGACTGGCTAGATACAGATACGACGAGGTACGTTTGTAATTGCTTAATACTTTGATTCGCAATATAGAAGAAATTGTTGAGGGTTTTGTGATACTTTAGCAAACGTAAGTCACAAACCTGGCAGAGGATATTTGGTGAACCTGCGATCGAATGTAACGATACTGAAACAACTTTTGTCATACCCGATGAAGAAACTGGTGGCTCAAGACTGACAGAAGTCGGCGTTGCTTCGACAAGTAATGAATTAGAAGACAAACCGGTATCGAATAATGATGTTGGAGGTATGTACCGATTAGAACGGTTGTTATAAGTATCCTTATTGTATATACATAGATACAATGTAAAAACTAAACAAGATTTGAGGAAGTAAATGAATTTTTATCAAGTTTAGATTTAATTATCTCACCATTTTTAACAAAAGAAAAACGTTACGTCTTTCGGCGAGAAAGAAATATTTTATTTACAGCACACGGATTAAATATACCTGATAAAAATAATCGCTATTATTATAATCGCTTATAAAAGTACACATAGAATAACAGATAGTAACGGAGAAACCATTTTGTTACATATAAAATACATATGCTGTTGTAATTTTACATGTAAATAGTAATGCTTGTTATAACTAATACTTGTTATAAAGTATCATAATTTGTAATTATTTTTTTATTTTTCTAGAGCTGAAGTTTTGACAAGTTCTTTTATTTTATTCTGTAGCGTTATTGTACCAAAGCATGGCTATGTTAAAGCAATTTAATTTGATATCTCAAGTCTTTATTTTTTTCTGTCATTACATAAATAATTAAATATTTAAATCTAAACTTGATAAAAATTAAAAGCAGTATACTATAGCTAACATACGGATGAATAGGCAAAAATAAATTTTTTCTTATGAATTAATATATACCATTTAATTTCTATCTTGTAGAAGTGATAGATCGAGAGGCTTTTGAGAGAAGCCTTCCATCAAATGATAGGTCCATAACGACAAAACGTAAACACACGGATACTAACGAGAGGGGAAGCCTAAAGGAACCAAAAAGGAAAAAAAAGAAAAAGAATAGAAAATAATATACCAAGAAGGTAAATCTAATCATGTGATTACACAGTAGCAATATTAATTAAACAATATTAATTTAGTAATGTGCAAGTCAAAGCAATAGATTCAGTACACTTGTATACTTGTATAATACTTGTATGATATAAAACTGCCAAGCTGTACATAATTGTAAATAAAGTAATTTAATTATGTGCAAGTCCAAAGAAATTTGTGCAATAGTATTCAGTTTTAACATAATTTGCACAACGTGAGGCCATCCTACTGTGCATGATGTGTATATTAGATTATAATATAATTGTATATGTATATTTAAATTGTTAATAAGTTGTATATGTTTAAACAATATGATATACAGCTTGACAAAAAGAAAATGTAAAAATCCAAAGGACTATAATTTATATAATTTTTCAATGAAGACATTTTTCATTTTATACGTGCGTATCGTGAGTACATATTTAATTTCTTAACTGACGCTAACTAATCGAGAATGCGCTCTTGGGTATAAAATCGGACGAAAGAGACTTTTGTACTGCATAAAGAATCATATCCGAATATCTGCTGCTGGGTAATACCTTTAATTTTAGTTACGAGCATCGACAAGTCGACAAGCGTGTTATCGAAGGGGAGAGATAGCAGGTGAAATTAAAGGCGACATGTAACTTTAGTCGAACGGTGTGCGTGGATTAAATAACATTGAGCAGTAACTGGCTTATATATCGTGGGATTTTCCATAATTGTGTAAACGGTGCGATGATTAAGCGTCGTAGGCCGGGTAAAGGTGGACCGCGTATCTCCGCGGTCTCATCCAGAATTTCAGGCCGAAGAAGTCGGAATGTCTCTTCCGCATGTTGTTGAAGCAGCAGGCGCGGAACTGCCGGGTACCGCATATGTCGGCGCATTCTCGTCCGCACTGGTCGCAGGGAACGGTCTCACCGATACTCCATAGCGCGCACACTGCGATAAAACAAGTAAAATTATTGAAAGATGAAAATCGTCAGAAATTAACAGTTACACGCCATTGCTTTCTCTATATTTAAATCTTATATGATTCTCTAAATCTTATATGATGTAGCACGCACATATCGTCAATGCATTATTAAGTATAATGATTTTACATGTTCTTTTTTTTATTATTATTCTTTTATTATTTTATATGTTTTATAAACTGACATGCTTCTAAAAACAATCATATATTGCAGATATTTCTGAATTTTTCCAATATAAAAAAGCCAAACAGTATAATGTAGACGATCAATAATTAGAAACACAATTTTTATCGCACGTCGGATGGAGAAAGTTGTAAAGCGCGTAAAGAAGTTTAATATAAATGCAAGTATGCTACAACGCGATGCATTTATGGATGTGACGAGGAGGCCGTCGATATCCGGTAATGAATGTCAATCAAGTAATTACAACTTATCGTATTATGCAGGCCAATGCATATCTTTACGGAACTTCCTTAACTTTCGGAATTTTTATTCTGGACTGTCAATATCAGCTGATCATTTTAGCGAACAATTTCTTAATTTAATAACTCCGTATCATGAAAATACATTGATATATTGACGCGTTAAAAATTTATAATATAAAAAAAATTTTATTATCTTTTTTTTTATTATCTTTCTAGAAAACTTAAGTATATTTAGAAAAGTATAAGAGTCATATATCAGTACTTTTGCACAATTAAAAACTTAAATAACTAAATAAAATTAAGTATTTTTATGGATATTATTTAATTATGAGGCGCAGAAACAAAATATGCCGAGGATAACCCAGTGAGAAATGACCCGTCGAATCGATGTCTATAGACGTTTAATTAGACGTCTATAGACGTCGGCAGACGTCGATTCGACGGGTCATTTTTCACTGGGAAGCTTCAAAATTGTAACTTACTTAATTTTTAATTTACTTCAACACGCGACACATAGTTTAATTTAAATTTAACTGTTCAGAATTATTGCTTTCTAACATAATACTGAAATATTAATAAGAGCATATTTTACGTTTCACTTTTTTAACGTTTGTCAATTTGTTTCTCTGAAGATGTATAAAGTAATATATATCGTACTTTTATTCTAAAAATATTACTTTGTATATCTCTGCTTGTGACATCTTATTCTAATGTGTTTTCAAGTCAATCGGCAGGACACAATTCTCTTCTCGTTTGTTCGCCGTCAGGTCAGTTTTACAAAATTGCTTAACTCCATCGTGTCCAAAATATCGTGAATTATACGAAGGCATTGAACAATTAGAAAACTATTTTTAGCATAAATTGCACTGCAATAGCTCACTGTTTCTGAGAGATCAAACGTGAAATCCAGCGATACCACTTCGTGCTAAGACGGTTGATCCGATTATCCCGTAAACACAAAAGAAAGCTATAGATACCGCAATTATTAACTTCACTTAGCTTCCCTTGGAAATGTCAGCTATTAGCGCACTTTATTGCAACAATTAAGTATTGTGCGCGATATTATGTGATCATATATTAAAAACGGCACAAATTCGTGTATATTACTGCAAGAATCTTTCTCTCTCTATCTCCTCTCTCAAAATCTTTTGTAAAATGAAAAATCACACAAAGAAAAATAGATTTCTCTGATATGCAATTTTTCTAAAATTTTAAATAATATTTATAAAAAATATTAATCCTGTTTAGCGCATCTTCAGTATCAAAAACAAGAGAGATGTGTCATATAAATACATTGCAGTTATTCAAATAAAAATTAGAATTTCCTACAAACAAAACCAACGTAAAACAGGTAAAATTTCTGTAAAGAGTGTTTTAAACCTTTCAAATATTCAAATAGAATGAATAAAAATATTCGTTGACATAATAATGGGTAACTAACGTGGAAAGAGAAAATAAAAAAGCATATTAGATAATTTAGAATACGTGTAATAAGTTATACGTAATAAAGAAAGATTCCATTACCTGCGAAAAAAAGTAGCATCCAAGAGTGATTCATTTTTATGAAGTATTCGCGATTAGGAGCGACCACAAACTCGGCACGACGATAAGCCTGATGACTTCAGTTGAGGATGTAAACGCTGTGTTTTAAACAATGAAAATATTATGTTAGTGACAACTTGACAAGCAAAGATTTTTGAAAACGACGCTATTATTTGTTAATAAAATTTCAGTAAAATGTAACACAAGTCTTGAATAATGTCACTTTAATACACGAGTGTATGAGTATTTCCCAAATTATATTTTGCTGAGTCGCAATCGTATTTTTAACTTTAATTAGAACATTAGCACCTTCAATAAATGCATATTTATTGATGATACTATTAACGCGATTATTTCAACTCCATATGACAAAGATAAGTTTATACGTATAAAAATAAAAAATAGATTCAATTGCTACATAGTCTTAGGAATCATAAAAATTATTAACAAATTTTTTATCGACGTATACGAACGTATAACACATTATCAGATTAGAAGTAGCGTTACAAATGAGAAAATCGAAAATAATTTTGATAATTATACATATAATAAAATTATAATCGAATTTAGCGATGATTAAGAAAGATACTGTCACAAACCGGTATGAATTATTCAGAGAGAGAGTTCCGCTGCGGGTGGTTACTTACCCTTCGCAGGTGAGTGCCGGGAAGCGAATGATAATCTTGAGGGGTACCGCTACTTTTTTCTAGGTATCATCCCCACTTTCCAAGATTATCTCTCCCACCCCCAACGCACGCAAACGCTTCGTCGTTTCGATATAGCAATGTCCGTTGTACGCAGAACATTAAATCGCGAATGTTTAATCATTAAAGTTAATCGGACAATCAAGTCCATCAAATTCGAGCGACGTATATCCTACATTGTACTTTTGGGAAAATAAAAAAGCGGGCTAAATAGACGATCAATTTAAGATAAAGTGCTTTTATTTGTTTTATTATATTATTATTTTTTTAGAACTAGAAGAGTCGATGCTCGAGCTTCGAAAATTTAAGTACATTAAATATACCTGTTTATTATTTCCCCGGAGCACAATTTGCGGTTAAACCAGTCTACTTTAATTCTATGTGAATATTAATCTAAGAACGGTAATATAAAGGATATCGACAAGCAACATCGCGTAGTGCCTCCCTTGCGAAACATTTGTGCGATAGGGTAGTAATTGCGCTGAAACATACGGAAGGAATGTACATTTAATAAACGTCTCGTTTACTCGACGAATTAAAAATAAAAGTTTAGACGTGTTCAAATCTTATCACGCCTGACTTTCAACAAAATTGCCAAAAAATAAATTTTGTCGAGCCTACATTAATATTTATAATTTATCGATGTTGTTAGAAAAATATACTTTGCCGCCGCGATCTTGATAACAAAGCAGATTCCTATTTTATTTCTCCTCGTTCTTCAGTTTGGAAGTATAACACCCGACACAACGCAGAGTTAAGTTAACGGCAAAGGGACGCTCGTGGTTAAAGTGCAGTGTCTGTCGCATTGGAACGATTCGAACTGGGGTAGTAGACGATCCGTTCCCGGCGCTTGTACTCCGTTTCCGGGATCGACATCTCGCATTCGACAACGGCGGGGTCAAGCGTGTCCTCGACGACGACGGCCAGCGACGTTCGTGGGTCACCGTTGTGCCAGTCCGTCGAGGATCCCCAATCGCCCCCGCGATCGTTGCTCTCGATTCCCTCGACGTAGAGCTTCAAGGACGGCCGTGGTCGCGCGCCCGTTACCACGCACGTCAAGTTCACGTGAGTCTTGTTGTAGGGGTAAGTGCGCACCGTCATATCGCTTTCCGGTACTATAAAGAGAAAAGGCAATCAGTGTGAACGATCGATTGTGACGGCAGGCTGACGTTCCGGATAAATTTCATTGCTAAAATCCCTTCGTAAACTTGCCGTAAACGATCATCCTCGTCGAGTTGCTCGCTTCGTCCTGGAACGTGCTGATTGCGCACATGTATTCTCCCGTCATGTCTATCGTAACGGTCGTCAATCGTATCACCGAACGCGAATACGGATCCTGCAGATTTTCAGCTGGATATTCCGCGAGTCCTTCGATGATTCCGATATCTTGTGGCGGCACTGGGTGACATAAATGCATTCGTTACGACATGTCGAATTTAGATTGAAGAAATATAGGATTATACTTTTAGGGAGAAGAATTTCATCAAGCGGGATTTATAAGCGAAATTTTTTTGGAATAGAAAATTCACAATTTTTTTAAATAAAAGATTAATCAAGAAAAATCTCCGTCTCATTATATTTAGAAAATGTTAAAAGTTATCATTTAATTATTTTGCAACTCTTCTTATCACGTAATATCATTATTAAATTTCTTATAAAAATTATTAGTAAAATTTTTGTAATATTATTAAACATATAACTATAAATTAAGTAATTAAATAACTTAATTAATATAAAATACTTATTAAAGTATTTTAAAAATGATAGGTAACACTTAAATTATCTACATTAAAGTATATTAATAATTCGGCCTTGAGTATCTCACGCAACTCGAAAGAATTGAGTCGTCTCTTAAAAAAACCGCAATCGCGAAAAGTTAATATAGGCTCTACAAACTTAAATACCTCGTTAAACATCAAAGTATTTTTTCACGCGCCTTCTGACGAGGCAAAGCGTACGGTATTTCAAGACTTGTGTTTTAATTTTCTTGCTTATTACAGTCTCGCGCTGTATAAACTTCGAGCTGCGACATTTTTCCTTCTCACGGGTCGACCCGCATGTCGTTTCGAAACATCCAAATGTCGTTTCGCGACGTCCCTCGCGACAGTTCCGATGTAACGCAGTTGCCGATGCTCAGATAAATTTAATGACGCGCAGAAATGTACGCAAAGCCAACGTTGTAAGTTATAATAAGATCGCGTAGGAGGCGAAAGTGTAAATTACTCGGTGGAATCCACTGATAGATCTGATACGCTTCGTGAAACCATTTGATTACGAGTCCGTTCTCGTCTTCGTCAACCTCGTAGGCGCAGATCAGGTCCATCGGTCCGGTGCCGTTGCGCACGGCGAGCGGCACGTCCAAGGATTTTATCGAGGTACCGCGGGCCCCTGTAAAACATTTTTTTCGGCAATATACAGTTAAACGGACATGATTTCGAGTCGCGATATCGTTCGTTAACGACGAATCAATAATCGTCGATGATTAAAACCGATTAAAAAACGATCGTTCGTTCAACCGTTGTTCGCCCAAGTTCTAACATCTTTTTCAGCTCGTCGCACAATTTTCATCCCGCGTTTATTTTTAGAATTACAATTTCTTGGCTCGTACCGCGACATGGTTTAACGCGGGATAATCAGTGCTTAAAATTTTTATCAGTGCCGAAAATTAGAAGGAAATAAGTAATGAGACTTTCACGGATGGAAGTTAACGAGCGTCGGATAAAAGCTAATGGAAATTATTTCAGGTGGCGAGAATTTTACGTCGCGCATCATCCAGGAGAATATTGCTCCGCCGTATTCATCCCCCCGAGGATCGAGGAACACTTGCGAATCCGGACGGAGTTTACGCAGCACTTGCCGTTCGAACGGGAGCGTGAATCCCGCGGCGAATCGTCCGCGGATGTGACTTTACACACGTTTCTCGAATCACTCACCCAAGTAACATTCGAATATTAGGAGAACGATTATCGAGGGCGAGATCGTGCGTGCTAACGACGGCATTCTTTCCAAGGTCCCTTTTCACACTGGTGCACAATTAAATACGGCTCGGCTAACTCATGTTACACCATAGCCGATAGGATTCTGCGCAGCGTCATGTATCGCCTCCCTCGTGCTCTAATACACGTACGTTCCGCCACACCTGACCGACGTCTAGCATCTCGGTCGTTGCGTGGAGATGAGCGATGAAATCCGGATTTTGATGGAAGATACTTAAATCAAGAAGAGATTTTGACCTTTCCTGCGAAAGCGCGTTGTATACAATTCGAAAAGCTTCTTGAAAGTCCACACTGATCGACTCTCTAAAATGAAAAACGCAGAAAATTAATGAACTGAATTAAACTGAAGTCAAATAGACTCACAAAAAATCGAACTCATAAATTAAATATAGTTAACGGGGCCAAAAAGCGGAGCGTAACGAAGCAAATACATTGGAATCTTAAATCAACCTAATTAAAATTAACAGTAAAATTAATGAAATTACAAAGTATAGTCAGTGTGCTGCGACGAAGTTACAACAAGTGGTCGGTCCGGTTTCCACGGGATTCGTATGAGTATATAATCTCCGTGAACTACCTCGGTGAACACCTTATTCTGTTAAGTCTGAAAGTCAAAAGAGATGGATAGAATTTCTCTTCAGAGAAATGTCTAAAGTCTAAAGTTGCTCTTTATTCGTGAACATTAAAAGAATTTAAAATCGCTCTTTGGTTTAAATATTAATTTCTTATTCATATATATAAATAAAAAATATATTTATAATATAAATATAAATAAGAAACTCATCAAAAAATTATGAATATTATCATTGTTGATTATCATGCAATGCTTAAACCTTTTAGGTAAAGTTTGCTTTAGACGATAATGTGTATTAAAATGTAGAATACAATATTATTCATAATTTTATGTTCATAATGTATTGTGTAGATGCGAACAACACTCGAAAAGAAAAATAAAAGTAAAGAATTTCGGTCATCTCAAAGCGTAGAATCGAAGAATTTAAACATTACAGACTGCATTAATTAAGGCGTTATGTTAATTAACGTATTATAAAAACAAGATTAAGCGGTGTATGATGAATCGCTGTCGACGATTACAATTTTATTTTGTAATTACACGACAATTTGGTTTCCGATTGCAGCATGGAATTATATCGTAAGCTGCGGTTATATAGTACAAGTCGAGAGTAGGAAGTAAAAATACCTGTGAGCTGTTAATTTTGAAAGTGGCACATGGGAAAGTCTTAGGTATACCTCATAAATTTTTGTAAATCACTTTGAAATATAAATTATTCACATGACACGTCATTTGATTTTTTATTATATATATATAAAATTTCCTAATTAATTATACTATATAATAGGTTGGCCAATAAGTCCGTGCGGTTTTTTACTTATAAATGTTACTTATAAATAACCGTACGGACTTAATTATATTGGCCAACCCAAAATATATATTAATTATACAATACAACATGTATATTAGTTTTGATGTTATATTATTGTTTAATTAAATTAAGAAATACTTTGGAAAGTTATTTGAAGAGTTTCGAAAAATTGGCTGAATCACGCGAGCTTGAAGAAAATTCAAATTTTCATTATACAACACGAAACCTAACCTAACCTGAATTTTCAAAAATCGATCGTCAAAAATACATCTATAAATAGACAGGTGAAGCATTTGCGTTCCGATATTCATACTGACAGTGAATATCGGAACGCAGCCATTGCGCATAATGGCGGCAGGTTTGGCGGTTGAACCAATCAGGAGGCGACCCGTTTTGTTTTATCAGAATTGATTGGTTCAGGGGAAAAACTCCAGGAATCGGGGGTTGTGAGTGGCTGTGGTCAATCGGGACGCTCCCTTTATTTTTGTTTCGCGCATGCGGCGAGAGAAAATCTCCGGACCTTCCGGAAAGGCTCGAAATTCGAAAGTAAGAACAAGAGAAGTCGACTGCGATTTTACTTCAAATGGGACACTCGACGCGCTTCAGATCACTTCAGATTGAGCGATCAATCAACAACGGACGACACAGTTTCTGAAGAATCTAAAGGTTTAAATTTGATATTTTATACTCTGTTTTATTTATCTCTTAAATGTATTAAATTTTTGAAACGCTTTCCTCACGCCATACATACGTATGTATACATACACAAACACACACCCGAAAACACGACCCCCATACGGAAACCGACACGTTGCAGGCAACTAGAAGAAACAAACGATAGCCACTTTTTCTCTGTTCCATAGTGTCCATCCGTGATCCTCGTGGAGGCTAATTGGTTATCGTTGGGTCATCCCCGATGTTGCAAGTAGTTGCAGGACTTGCAAGTTTTGCGAGAGCCGATCACGTGGGCTTGTTGTCATTTGCAGAACAGTGAACGAAGTGGATGGACGCCGAACTCATTCGAGATCGTAAACCGTTCGTTGAAAGGGACATCGGACGCTGCAAGTACTGCGACAAACGACTCGATTCTCCTCGCATATTTTACACACCAATAGGATAAGCCGAGTGAGTGTCAGAAAACGTCGCGGAAAGTGCGTCCTACTGTCCTATGTTTGTTTATCTCTGTGAGTCTTGTCTATCTATGAATCATTCCTTTTTTTTTATGTTCGTTCTTCTCGCAGGACGCCGGATAAGCCGGGGAAGCGTGCGTATCCCGCTGTCTCAGCGTAATACGAGTGTGGCATCAAGTATCAGGAATCTAACCGCAAATCATCGGTGAGTTTTATGGAACACTGGAACGTTATATTTATTTTTATGATATAATTTAGGGCCTCGTATACAGCTTCTGAAGCTTATCGAGGCTCTCGCGTTCTCTCACCACGGCGATAGCGAGGATTGTAGATTTTTCCTTCCTGGTATTGTTAAGCGGTATACGTCGAAATAAATTAGTTTCTATCGTCGTGCGTTTGATTATAAATTGATTGGACAGATGTATCAAAGGCGAAATCGTTTTAATTTGTAAATTGATAAATATCGACGATATATAGAAATGTTTAATTTTTATTTAGATGTATACCGGACAATATTGCATTTCAATATGATAGTAGTAGAAGAATCTTGATAATATTTTGAAACAATTTGTCCGTATTATTATTATTATAAGTTATAACTTAGAATGGTTATTTGTGTTCTTACTATTTCTTGAAATATCTATCGTGCATACATGAAGAAAAAGTTCAATTCCAAATTAGATAAAATATAAAATTATTATATCTATCCGTATAAAATCTCTTATTTTAATTGTTGTATGTTAAAACTGCAATATACATAATTTCAGAGTGCACTGAGTTTTGAACACGAGGATCTGTGTTACTTACGACAATGAGTGACAGGTGGGATAGTAATAGAACGCCATCGAGGAGGTACGAACGAGGTTACGATCAGAGAAGGGAAGGTAGAAGGGAAAGAGATAATCAGTTTTATAGACGTTCTAACAGATCCTCTGGAGATAACTGGAGAGATGACTCGACACAGAATTATAGTAATGATTCGTATAGGAGGAGTAATGATGGTAATAGTGCTTCAGAAGGTGCTACAAACGGACTTGTTATGTACATTGACACCAACAACATTGGAAGAGTTATCGGAAGGGGTGGCAGCAAGATTAAGTCTCTGCAAGATGAGAGCCAAGCCAAGATCAGTGTAAATAAAATATTATCCTAAACGTAATCAATATAATGAAGTATGTTGCTGCAAGACGTAATCCGGCAATCCTATATTTAATAATTGACTTCTTTTACCTTTATCTAGATCGATAGACAAAATGATGGAAATGGACAGACTGCTGTGACGCTAACCGGTTCCGATGACGCCCAACAACGAGCTAAGAGCTTGATAGAGGAGTTATTAACCGAGAGAAGTAACATGCAGGAAAGGGTAGAATCTACGCGAAGACCGGCACCTATGCCGGCTATGCCCGAGCAAAACCAAGAGGTTGATTGGGCTAATTTTGATTGGACCAAGGCTAATGAAGAATATGTATGTTTCGCGCGTAATAATAAAATATGAATTATTTTATGACTAAACCAAGTATAACGACAATTTTCTCGGCACAGGAGGAACGCCAGAAGAAGAGGTGGGCGGCTTTGCCTCCTATTATAAAGAATTTTTACAAGGAGGATCCGGAGGTTGCTAATATGCCGCAGTCAGAAGTCGCTTATTTCAGGAAGACCAACAATAACATAGAAGTCCGACATGTTTTCGAGAACGAAGGGGCCTCCGACGAGGATATGAAAATACCAAATCCCGTCGAAACTTTCGAACAAGCCTTCCAGGTAATTAAGCTTATGAAGTTCTTTATTACTTTAATACAGATACTGATATATATATTACTCTATTCATATTGCAGGCATATCCAGACATCCTTAGAGAAATACGAAAACAAAAATTTGAAAAACCAAGCCCTATACAATGTCAGGCATGGCCTATTCTGCTGAGCGGTCGGGATCTCATTGGGATAGCGCAAACTGGAACAGGTTTCGATTATTTTTATTTTACAATTTATTATACATATACATCTGTTTGTAAAAGAGTATAATTATGATTTTAGGAAAAACTCTTGCTTTCTTACTGCCCGCTTTGATCCATATCGACGGGCAACCAACGCCACGCGATGAGCGTCCTGGACCGAATGTTCTTGTTATGGCACCGACGAGAGAACTGGCGCTGCAAATTGAGAAGGAGGTAGCGAAGTACTCCTACCACGGCATTAGAGCGTAAGTTTGTTTCGAATAATACGTCTTGCATTCATGTTTTTATATTGAAATTATAATATCAATATAGTTATAAATTTTTTGCTTTATAATGTATAGCTTGATTGAAAATTATTTATTTAAGGGTGTGCGTGTACGGTGGCGGAAGTCGCAAAGCACAAATAGATACTGTGTCGAAGGGTGTGCAGATAGTAATTGCGACTCCCGGAAGATTAAACGACCTGGTTCAATCAGAGATATTGGATGTGTCGGCTGTGACGTATCTTATACTTGACGAAGCAGATCGTATGCTGGACATGGGTTTCGAACCGCAAATTCGTAAGACTCTTCTGGGTGTGCGACCAGATAGACAAACTGTTATGACGAGGTATAAATCACTTTTTAAACATTTTTATCATTAAAATGGGATTTTTTTAAGAAAAAGAATTGCACTCATATTTTTTTATCTCGTCAGAATCTTGATTTTTTAAATTTTTAATAGATAATTTGTTTCTATATTGACTTTCTAAAATGTAGTGCTGTCTAAGAATTCATATGGAGCATAAGTATTATATATAATTAATGCAATAGATATTAAAATAATATTATCGTCTTTTTACTCAGCGCTACGTGGCCTCAAGGTGTAAGACGCTTAGCTCAATCGTACATGAAAAATCCGATTCAAGTATTTGTCGGATCACTTGATTTAGCGGCTGTCCACTCTGTAACGCAGAGGATTTATATGGTCAACGAAGACGAGAAGACAGATATGGTTAGTAGCATCTTGAAAGCATAAGTGCTTTCTTACATTCCTGGAAAATGAGAATTTTGAGACAATATCTTTTCTAAATCTAATTCTAAATGTATATAAATACAGAATTGACTATATATTATCTTAGAGATGTCATTAATTGTATTATTATTATTAATTTATTATAATATATTGTAGATGCACCAGTTCTTCCGGGAAATGGGCTCTAACGATAAAGTGATGGTATTTTTCGGTAAGAAGGCAAAGGTGGACGATATCTCTAGCGATCTGGCCTTATCGAACATCGATTGTCAGAGCATTCACGGCGACAGAGATCAAACAGATAGGGAACAAGCCTTGGAAGATCTGAAGACTGGAGCCGTTCAGATTCTTCTCGCGACCGATGTGGCTAGTCGAGGAATCGACATTGAAGATATTACGTGAGTCTAACGTACGAAACGTATTACATTATTTGAAATACAACATTTTTCGATACATTTTTGCCCTCATTTTAGGCACGTACTGAATTACGACTTCCCGAGGGATATAGAGGAATACGTTCACAGAGTCGGCCGTACTGGACGCGCAGGTCGAACGGGCGAGAGTATCACTTTTATGACAAGGCAGGACTGGCATCATGCCAAGGGACTCATTGACATTCTCGAAGAGGCTAATCAGGTTAATAGATATACACAGCACTTTGATTCTTTCAAACTTTCTATGAGTGGATTCAACTAACTCATGCTTTTTACTTCAGGAAGTACCGGAGGAAGTGTATAAAATGGCTGAAAGATATGACGCGTGGAAGAAGAAGAAAGATGCGGAGCAATCAAGTGTCAGAGGATTCAACAGAAATAGCGGTAGAAGCCGCTATCGCACTTAAAACGGCCAATTAATGACGCTAGGAATATAGATTACATTGTGTTCAGTATAATCAATATCAGGTTCAACACATTGTGATACTATTTTTAGTTCGTACCATTTCGATGAGATTAATTTCGTAGAACAACTCAATGTTCCTTTTCTTTGTTTTTTTTTTTGTTACTTATCAAAGTTAATTATACGATTTAAGATCTACTTTGTAGTTTAAGTATCTTATTCAGATGATTAAAATGCGCTTGCATGCGATACAGTCAGAATAATGATACATTGTAATTAGTAACACTTTATATTGTCTTAGCTACCAAACATCGAAATATAATTTTGTACCACAAAGTTTACTAAATATGCACTCATTAGCATATTTAATTTTGTTTTCAATTAAATTCTACACTACATATTTTATTTGTTCAAAAGACATATAATATTAGAGTTTGATTGATAAAATATATATTTTTTTTATTGAATCAGTGTAGTTCACATTTATTTGTTTTTCTAACACAGATTATTTTAAATATATAACACATTTCTCGTATTACAATAACTCGCTGTTAAATATATTATTCATAGCAAGTTACGCAAGAACTAAGAAAATGAGTGACAAGAATCTATATGTAATTAATTAGCGATGGGATCACTAAATGTATTCATTTCAAGAACAGTGTATTAATAACTTATAATTTAAATTTCTCGAAGTAATTCGATATATTAGCATCTAAATCTATAGACTTTACATTATATATCTTAAATTTATACCTTTTGTTATATTAAAATTTATTACAAAAGAAAGTATCTCATTAGGTTTAAAACTATACAGTAAAACATAATAACAATTTAAACAAAAAAAAAATGTAAAATTAATGTTTAAAATTATTTAGAAAATTAAAAGAAATTATTAATTTCTATTTCATTCGTATCAACATATATAGTAAAAGTGTTACAAAAATGTATAATAACTATAAAGGTAAAATACGATAAAATAAGATGTTATAATAAGTGGATGTTTTGCTAGTTAACAATTTAAATAACGCAATTATTTTAAAAAACGAATATTTGAGCAGAAATATAATGGATTTAATTGTAAACCTTGAAGGTTCTCGTTTTTGTGTATTTCTCGGCAAAGATCTTACCACCTGGAGTCGGTATTGAGAACGCTATGTCATCCAACGACATTACGTAACCATAAAAGAATTTGGCTCTGAAACACGAATGGGAATAGTCTGGATAACGCACTTCTTTGAAAACAGTCGACCTATATATATGTTAATATAACGTTTACCTCAAAGTATCAACGAGTTTAGTGGCTATACCCTGTTTGCGATGACTCATCGCAGTCCAAACGACGTTTACGCCGCATTTCGTAGGTGTACTCTCGGCGGTGCAACAGTTGAGGTCCATCAGCTCGGGAATCATACGAAACGCCGTTTCAATATGTTCCGCCACCAGCACTCCGAGAACGTTTTTCTCGCGTACATACAAGAAGATCTGCAAGGTGTATCTTTCCTTTATCAAACTGTTTTTAAAATTAAATGCGATGTGTAAAATAACGTATATTCACCTTTTTGCTCTGATAATCCGAGATATTCATGTCCGCCAGTCCCAAATCTCTATCTACAACTGTCAGAATCTCCAACACTTTCTTCCAATGTTGCTTGGGGTCATGTGGCTCGACCAAGATTATTCTGCTATTAGTGAAAGGGTCCTCCGATATGACACGCTCGTTCTTCCATCCCTGAAATCAACGTGTGTGACAGAAGTCTTTAAATATCGTATCTACAGTGACGCGATATTAATTTCGCAGATACAACCAAGGCGTACCTGAAATTTCAGAGTCCGTATGCTGTTGTGATAATTCAAGTGAGCATTCTCATCCTCGGGATCGCCTAGTTGGTACACAATGTTACATTCCGAACACTGAGTGGCGCCGAAACGCTTCTGACCAGCATCCAGCTGATATTGATCATCCGCACCACCACCTTTCGCCGATAGCTGCCACTGCATATTTCTTTTCGCTGCTTTTCTGGTATTGCCGTTATTTGTCTCCCTAAAGCAGAAGTCAAAGCATGTATTTCATTAAAATAGATTTAGGATTTTCGACAGTATCTTTGCACTTGAAATAATTTTTCAAGACAGTTGTACATTGAAAAATATGAATTAATATGAACGAGTTCAGAATATTAATAAGAAATTAGTACAAATAATTAATATTTTTATAATACAGAATAATAAAATTAACAAGAGCAAACAAACATAATTTTATATAAGTTAAAATTTTATAGATAGACATAAGAGATTCGAGATTTAAAACTCAGGAACGTACTCGAAAATATTATCAGGTACAGAATATCCTTTTTTAAACAACGGAAAATATCTCTTCTCGGCATCTTCCTCGCCAGTGTTTTTTTCGCTATCATTATTGTTGTTCGTGCTGTCGAGCGAAAGATTCCCGAAGTTCGTCAAGGGAGCAGCAACGTCTTTGATGTTCATCGTCGAGGTCATGTTGCTGAGCTCGGTAGCCGGAGACATGATCGCGTCCTTCGGCAACGTTGTCGCCGAGTTTAACGGGGAAAACGCGTTCGCTATATGAGTCAGTGGTGCCAGCGTGTCGTAGTCGTCGTTCGCCCAGTCGTCCTCGAGAATTTTCAGGATGTCCTCGACTTTGTCCTGCTGCAACGTAGCCTCAACCTCCGGCTCGTCGACGGTCAGATCGGTGGCGTCTAAAGAGACGTCCGGGGCCTTCGGCTTCTGCTTTTGTGTATTTGTAGACGGGATGCGCTTCTGATTCTCCTTCAACGCAATTTTACCGTCCGCTACCTTCAATTTAATCTTATCATTTACCGTCACCGTAGCGGCTTGATTTAATCTGATCGTCTTGTTGGTTTTGAAAAATCGCTTATTCTCGTCGACCGCTGGCGAGGGGGCTCTCTCCGCCACCGCGTTCGCCTCCATCGGCTGAGCTTCCTCCACGGGAGGACTCTTGCTCGAAGCCGTGGGACTAACGTGCTGTTCCTCTTCCTTCTTCGACGCCTCCGTGCTCGCCTTGGGCTTCGGCTTCTTGATACCGTGGCACACGCCAGCGTTTATCTTACCGAATTTCCGCTTCTTCGCTGTCAACGAACGTCTACCGTTGCCATGCGAAGATAAGCTTCGTATCCTCTTGACGTCGCTGCTTCTGAAATTGACGAAAGGCCGCTCGGACTTGGCGCTGCCGCTGTAGAACGTTTTCGTGCTTAACGAGAAACAATTCGGGGGACTATGCTCGTCCCTCTTCTCCTGAAACAGCGACGCTCTCGCACGCGGCACGAAGCCCTCGTCCGCCTTGAACAATTTCATCGGTTTCGCCACCGGCTGATCGCGCGCATGCCTTTTCAACGTGTTCTCCTTCTGCTCCGGCGAGAGACCCTCGCCCGTTTCGATCGCGCTGAAAGACTTCCGCCTGTGCAGCTTCGGCAACGGAACCGTCTTGCTTATGGAGCTCAACGGCGTGATCTGTCTGATTTCGGGCGTCCTGCTCTTTCGGGGTGTTTCCGTGATACTTTGGTTCTGCAGCTCCGTGGCGAAGCTCCGCTGAGGTGTCTCCGGTACTATCTCGTTGTTCTGCTCCGCTCCCATCGTCTTCAAGCGTTGCGGCGTCAACGGATCAATCAGTTTGTTCGGCGTGGACGGCAGCGATTTCGGGGAGCGACCGCCACCAAGCAATTGACACTTCGGCGAGTATCTGGCGGCTCTGGTGACCTTCTTGAGGGACGTAAAGGGCGACATAGAGTGGTCCTCCTTGGTGAACCTTAAACGATCCCAAGACGTATTGTGGGCCGACTTTTCCGGCGTCGCGAACGGAGATATGAATTCTCTGCCTGGCGAACTGAAATTGCTGCTACTCGGACTCTGATCGGTGAGAGCCAGAGGTGACATGGGTCCCAAATCCGACTCTTCTCCCGAGGATTTGTCATCTCTGATGCGCTCTGAACTCTGACAGCTGCTTCTTTTGTCAGACTTATCTGTGGACGGCGCAAACAGACACTTCTGCGCCCGTCGCGGAGTGCAAAGCAATTTTCCTTGGCTGCTGTCCATTGTCGAGTGACTCTTTGAAGTTACAAATCTGGGAAAAAAAATATATCCAAGTAAGCATAAAGTCAAGATTTCAAAAGTAAGCCTAGATTGGACTGATGACAGGAATCTGAGAGAAGATTGACAATTACAACCTGTTGACAACCTGGGAACGTAGATGATGGAAATATTAACGAGAATTACATTAAAATCCTGCGACATACACTCGTCAATCTTTTAGTCACGAGATTAACGCAGCCAGTCGTACAAATGTATGAGAGAAACGTTGACGCGTAAATTGTACGTCAAAAAGGGTATTCGTGACGCAAAAGCTAACCTGAACGGACCGGCGAATTTGACGAAGCGATTCCGCCGAACGCGTCGAAGATCGTCGGCGACCGATGAAGCGACGTTCGACGTGCGAACGTTGCGTACCAATATTCGCCAAGAATATGCGAAATCAGCGTACCTTTCACACAGGTTTACATTCGGAATTGCGTCGAGAGAAACAGCGCGGGAAACAGCCCCGGAGAATTAAATGCAATTATAAATGTTTTGTCATAACGGCTGCGCAGTGCGTTGTCGCGCATGACGATCGCGCGCATGCGTCAATTTTCGCGCCAAATATTCTCGCAATACGTATCGAGCATCTAGTTGAAATAATTTTTTGCAATTTTTTATGCAAAATCAAGAGAAAATCGACAAAGAGATTGCGCTTTCTAAAATTCCAAAAATTTCTCGATCATTTTCAAAAGTAGAAGGCTTCATCTCGATGACTTTCGGAAATTGAGAGACTCCGAGGGAGCGCGTTTTGCTCGCTCGCGTTGACCAATCGAAGACCGAGAGCAACCGAGAGTTTATGGTCGACGGAACATAACCTATCTGTATCCGTGTAGATCGTTATCATGACAAATGTAAATAGAGAGAAACCGATGCTTAGATAATCCGTCATAATCCAACTTTGCGCTTCCCACCCACGTTACTATGCCGTAAATCACCTTTTCAACCGATTGTGCCCGAAGTATTTACAGAATATTGTGACGCGACGTCGCGGATCGATGTCAATAATAAAGATCGCGGAGAGAAAACGAAGGGGGGAAAAACCGTGCTTTTGTACCTGCTTCGTTAATTCTCTCCTTCAACAATGAAGAAGCGAAACGCTCTATTTGTCTACTGCTGTGCTTTTGTCACTCTCCAAAGTGTTTGTAAGTGGAACGTGTCTCGATTTATGCAACCTGTCACTTTTTAATTAGTCACGCTACAGAACTGATTCGCGATCAACTTGAAAGAAATTAACACCAAATCCTTCGTTTGAAGCTGAGAAAAAAAATTCTTACGCACGGCGAGACGTTTTGCGGTCTCTCTTTATCTAAAACTGAAAATAAATATCCTTTCTGGAGTAGAACTCGACGGACAGAACAGAAACCTTGGCTTTTTCTTCTTTCTAGTTATGCCAGAAACTTGAACAAATCCTTCAAACTTGATATCAGAATATTTAGTGTCTGTTTATTTAATTTTAACTAAAATGAACAATAGATCTGTCTCACTGTCTTACTGTTGGAATCTTAAGAAATTCAGCTTTATATGTTGTTTATTGTTATCGCGAATCACATACGCGCAACTTGTCAAATTATATCGGTGCAATTATCTAATATCAAAATTTTATTGACAGATGGCCTTCATAGAAGCTTGAGATATTACGAAACAATTCACAGTACTCACTTTCAACATAGGATCGTAAAGCGAGGCGTTCAACACAGTTATCATCCATATAATAAGATAAGCGAATTGGAATTCTATTCGCACGGGCGGTAAGATGTCCGATTGTTCCTCAAATTATATTAGACGTTTCTGCGTTTTAATGCCGTTCTCTTAATATCTCTCTTTTTTTTTTACCGCAGCCATTTTCGACTAATTTTAACACCTAGAAGAGAAGTTATACATTCCAACTTCAAGGCGTACGAGGTCAACGCCGATGGAAAGGAGAAAACTGTACATTTAGGTAACGTTCAATTCGACAAAGCAGAAAAATTCAAAGATTTGTTATATTTCACAATGTCGTCCCGTAGATCATGATAATTTTTACCATGGCCGAGTGTTTGGAGAAATCGAGTCTCACGCTCAGATGCATATCGATGACGGTGTCGTGACAGGTAGTGTAACAATCTCGGATGAGACTTTTCATATTGAGGTAAGGATTGCTGAGCAAAATGTGTGCAACGGTAAAAATTTATGACACGACTCTTGCGAATTGACTGAGCAATACAACGAGAGATAACAAATTAATTAAAGCTGTTTGATAAAAGATTACATACCCAAAGTAATTTAGAAATGTCGAAAAAAAGAAAGTTTGCAAAACAATACTGTATTTCAAATAATTGTGAATCGTGTAATTTTTGGATATTTTTGGATTGTCTGTTATAATAAGGAAGTTAATTTCTATTTCAGCCATCCTGGAGGCATCTTTCTCATTTAGATAATCAAACGATGATTATTTATAAATCTTCCGACGTTAAACTCAGTTGGGAGCATTTCCAAGACGGACAGGGTCACACGCATGGAACGCCAAAGACCTGCGGTTACGTCAAGGAAGACTCAAGTATGATTCTATTACAAATATGGATACAATATAATTTTATAAAGTATGTAATGTTTCTTGTGCTTTTTTGCCGCAGATTACACGTTAAACCATAATTCTGAGGAGGACGATACGGAAACGGATAACAGTAGCAGCAGAGTGAAGAGGCAAACGGAGACTTACGAATATACACCGACGAAAACGAGATGTCCGTTACTATTGGTCGCCGATTATCGATTTTACCAAGAAATGGGTGCCAGCAGTACAAAAACTACAATTAATTATCTGGTAAATGAGCGTAATGGTACACAATTATAGATACGTTGATTGATCTATAATCATAATAATATTAATTTACAGATAAGTTTGATCGATAGAGTACATAAGATTTACAATGACACTTTGTGGCAAGAACATCAAGAGGAGGACGGTTTCAAGGGAATGGGCTTTGTTATCAAAAAGATCGTTGTTCACAGCGAACCGACGCGGGTCAGAGGCGGTGAAACGCATTACAACATGGTTCGCGAGAAATGGGACGTCCGCACATTGCTCGAGGTCATTATATGCAGCTTGTAAAGAGTATTGCCCTAAGAGCTTAAGTTCTTTAATTATTTATCAATTAATTTTAATATGATCAACTTTGTTAAATTAACGTTGTTGAACATGGTTGAAATTAAGTGTCGCCTCTCACGATGTTGTTGCGTTAATGCAGGTGTTCAGTCGGGAATATAGCCATAAGGATTTCTGCTTGGCTCACTTGTTTACCGATCTCAAGTTCGAGGGTGGTATTCTAGGATTGGCCTACGTAGGATCTCCTCGTAGAAATTCGGTGGGCGGTATCTGCACACCAGGTACACTAAAGAATCATTCTGCATTCTGTATTCTGTTTCGCGCACACATTACTCTAACATTTATATATTGACGAAGTACACAGTGATATTTGCATGGATATTGGATTTCTCAATAGAAAATTGATATCATCTTGCAGAGTATTTCAAAAACGGATATACATTGTACCTGAATTCGGGTCTGAGCTCCAGCAGAAATCATTATGGACAAAGAGTGATTACAAGGGAAGCGGATTTAGTTACGGCACACGAATTCGGTCACAATTGGGGCTCCGAGCATGATCCAGATATCTCAGTAAGTTATGATTCAGTTATCGCTGTATACAAGTTTTTTTTTTCTAATTCCCGAGTCTAGAATTTATTTTTCTAACATCATTTGCAGGAGTGCAGCCCAAGTGCGAGCCAAGGTGGCTCTTACTTAATGTATACTTACAGCGTTAGTGGCTACGATGTAAACAATAAGGTAGAGTATATGCTTTATTCACGCTATATAATTTCGATATGTAAATATGACGCATTAGATACTTTAACTTTTCTTAAATGAAGATATATTCTATCTCACGTGCCGTGTATATGTTTGTGTGAAAGTTTGTGCGCGTGCTTATACAGAATTTTCGTTTATTTTTCCATAGAGATTTTCTCCATGCAGCCTGCGATCCATCAGGAAGGTCCTGCAAGCCAAATCTGGACGTTGTTTCTCAGAGCCGGAGGAATCGTTCTGCGGTAATTTGAGAGTCGAGGGTGATGAAGAGTGCGACGCGGGTCTCTTAGGAACGGAAGACAATGACTCGTGTTGCGACAAAAATTGTAAGCTTCGAAGTAATCAAGGAGCAGTTTGCAGGTAAGTCACTTGGAATAGAATCGTACTATTGTGTTGCGATATTTGTACAAATGTTTAACGGCGTACGTTTTGTTTCTTTCGACAGCGACAAAAACTCTCCTTGCTGTCAGAGCTGCGCGTATATGCCTGCGGGCGTGAAATGCCGCGACGCGCAATACGCCACTTGCGAACAGGAGTCGCGTTGCACCGGAGCGTCCAGCGAATGCCCGAGATCCCCGCCCATGAAGGACGGCACCGGTTGTCTCGAACGTGGTCAATGCCGTCTAGGCAAATGCGTGCCGTACTGCGAGACCCAAAACTTACAAAGCTGCATGTGCGATACTAGTATGTGTCTTATTTTAAGTACTAGATATTGTACAAGTATAAACGGGATATTTTATTGTGTGCACATTAATCAGTATCATCTTTTCATATCAGAAAGGATGGAATTCTTGTTTTACAATTCATTTCTACGAACTTAGTATTTATTATTCAATAAGTTTAATTAGTATTTATTATTGGATAGCTTATTAATTGTGCAATTAATAGAACCAACTGCTATTCTTGAGATTTTATAATTTATCCAGATTTAATTGAAATTGAAGATACTTTATATATTATTTTTAAGATTGAAGAAAGCCAAAAAATTCAAAAAATTGGGAATTTTTACAGTCGACTCATTCTACATCACACACACATATAAGGTGCTTTCCATTTACATACAAACTCAGATAATTCTCACTTGTGACGTCGTTCTATCCTTTTTGGCAATTAATGAACAATAAAGACAGAATGACATCACAAGTGAGAATTATCTGAGTTTTGATGTAAATGGAAAGCAACTATAATTAACTTTGATTATGTTGAAAGGTACAGTGTATAATTATTAATATTACTACTTCACGAATGTTATTAATAGTTGCTGACGCGTGTAAGAGATGCTGCAGAATGAGTTTGAACGAAACGTGCTTCCCGATAGACCCGCAAGATATTTTACCCGACGGGACACCGTGCATTCAAGGTTTTTGCAACAAAGTAAGAGATAAATCATAGTAATAAATTTGATAAAAATAAGACCAATTTCTAGTGTCTAATATTACACCCATATGCTTTTAGGGTGTGTGCGAGAAGACAATCCAAGACGTGGTGGAACGATTCTGGGACATCATCGAGGATATAAACATCAATAAAGTTATGCGCTTTCTGAAAGATAACGTAGTCGGTGCTGTGATAATCATCACCGCCATCATATGGATACCGGCGAGCTGCGTCATCAGTTACATCGATTACAGACGGGTAAAGGAGAGCGAAAAGAAGTGGCGGTGGAAACATACAGACGAGCTCATCCATCCGGACGAGCCGAGACAAGTGATTTACGTCGGCGGTCAGCGACAAAGAGCGCAACACGTCGCGCATCAATCGTGAATTTAGATCACTCGCGTATTTCGATCATCTAGTCAGATTTATCTGAAGTGATATATGTTTATACATCTTCTCGGAATGACAAAAAAATATTGTAAATATCTCTTTTACTTTCTACGTTATACATACGTGTATATACCTTCTACATAATTTCTGTAAGATTTTGTAGTTGAGTGAAGGAACGGTACATTCCTGTAGTCCAAAGAAATTAATAGTTCGTACTTGAGAATTAGATATACGAAATTTTTCACTACTGTAATTGTTTTTTGATACCACGTATATAAGATATTTTCTAAGTCTTCTTTCTTCTTTCAAGTATTACTTATCTCTCTCTAAAGTTGACATTTGCTACTTAAATTATTAAGACACAACTGCCACGTTACATTAATATATTACAGTACTTAAATCGGCGAATTAAGAATGACAAGATTTGCTTTATAACTCCAAGTATTGTACAATTTATTTTCTAACAGTATTTTAACATTTTAACGTACAATTGTAAAGATATGTAAAAACAGATATTAATCGTGTAACGACCTATAATGATATTTTAAAAAATCTAATGTGCGAATATTTAAATAAAAAAAATCGAGAGAAATGAAATGTCTTGGGGGAAAAAAATTATTTTGAAATTCGCGCCGGAATTTTCCTGATATCGAGCAGTCGGTTGCTGAGTATGTACAAAATATTTGAATTCGCAACCTACTTCAGTTTAGTTTACTTCTTATATAAAAATATGTTGCTGATAACTGACAATTTTTCGAAAATCCAAGTATTCTATACCATCTTTAATTCTTCTGTCTATGTGCACATTCCCACATTCAAATACATACATATTGCTAAATGTTTTCTTTAACATATACGTTGACTATCTGTTAAATAATGATTACGTTGAAATAAAGTATACATACGTATGTCGATATTTTTGCATATCTGAGACGCGAGTCATGCGAGATCACGTCAAACATAACCTCGAGTTGAGGTTTAAGGTTAGCACGTGTTCGCGTCAGTCACGTGTAACCGCGTTAGATAATTCGGGCGCGCTGATTGGCTCCCCGACACGCGCTTTCCGATGTCCCGAGAACTTTCTCCTCCGACAGCCAATCCGCGAGGCAGAACACCTCGCGCGGCTAACCCGCAATGACCCGTTTACGCGTGCGCACGTGAGTTTCGTTCGATTCTCTTGCGACGCATCGTATTGAAGGTTACGTCAATCGTGGTCAATTGCGTCAGCTTCTCGTACGAGGCTACGAGAGTTCCAGCCGGTACGGAACGTCGTGCGCCAGATATGCCCGCCGAGAAGCCCCGTCCCGGGAGGTCGAACCTCCCGGAGACCATCAACTTTGCGAGGGAGGAGGACGCGACGCTGGAAACGTGGAGAAAAGGGGACGTGTTTCAGGAAAGTATGCGCCTGTCGAAGAACCGGCCGAGGTACACGTTCTTCGACGGACCGCCATTCGCCACCGGTTTGCCGCACTACGGCCACATCCTCGCCGGCACCATAAAGGACATCGTGACGAGGTACGCGTACCAAAGTGGCTACCACGTGGAGCGGCGATTCGGCTGGGATTGCCACGGCCTCCCGGTGGAGAACGAGATCGACAAGAAGCTGGGCATCAAGGGGCCGGACGACGTCGCCAGGATGGGCATCGCCGCGTACAACCGGGAGTGCCGTAACATCGTGATGAGGTACGCCGAGGAGTGGCAGATGATCGTCGGCCGGATGGGACGGTGGATCGACTTCGAGAACGACTACAAGACCATGTACCCGTGGTACATGGAGTCCATCTGGTGGGTGTTCAAGCAGCTGTACAACAAGGGCCTCGTTTACCAGGGTATCAAGGTGATGCCCTACTCCACCGCCTGCAACACGCCGCTGTCCAACTTCGAGGCCGGTCAGAATTACAAGGACGTGGTCGATCCGTCGGTCATCGTGGCCTTTCCCCTGCTGGACGAGCCCGGGGTGTCCCTGCTCGCCTGGACCACCACACCCTGGACGTTGCCCAGTAACATGACGCTGTGCGTCAATCCCACCTTCGAGTACGTGGAGGCGAGGAACGAGAAGACCGGCGACGTTTACATCATGTTGGAGGCCCAGTTGCACACCCTCAAGGGTTCTTACGTTATAATCAACAGGAGAAAGGGCGTAGACCTGAAAGGGAAGGCGTACGAACCTCCGTTTCCATATTTCCTGCATTACAGAGAGAAAGGTGCTTTCAGGGTGCTGAACGACACTTACGTCACGGCGGAGACCGGAACCGGCATCGTCCATCAAGCCCCGTACTTCGGGGAGGACGATTTCCGATGCTGCCTGGAGGCCGGCATCATAAGCAAGGACCAGGAGGTCGTGTGCCCCGTGGACAGTTGCGGCTGCTTCACGGAGCCGGTTCGCGACTTCCTCGGCAAGTACGTCAAGGACGCGGACAAGGAGATAATCAAGTATCTGCAGTCCAAGAAGAAGCTGGTCGTCAGCGGCACGGTGAAGCACAGCTATCCGTTCTGCTGGCGCACCGACACGCCGCTCATCTACAAGGCCGTGCCCTCTTGGTTCCTCAAGGTGGAGGAGATCAAGGACAGGCTGCTGACGGCGAACAGCGAGACCTACTGGGTGCCGGACACCGTGAAGGAGAAGCGATTCGGCAACTGGCTGCGCGACGCGCGCGACTGGGCCATCAGCAGGAACCGCTACTGGGGCAATCCCATACCGCTGTGGATCTCCGAGGACAAGGAGGAGACCGTGTGCGTGGGCAGCATCGAGGAGCTGGAGAGATTGACGGGCGCGAAAGTGAGCGACATTCATCGCGAGAACATCGATCACCTGACGATCCCGTCGCGACGGCCCGGTCAGCCGCCGTTGCGTCGCGTGCCCGAGGTCTTCGACTGTTGGTTCGAGTCCGGCTCCATGCCGTACGCGCAGATGCACTTTCCTTTCAAGAACCGCGGGGACTTCGACAGGTACTTCCCGGCGGACTTCATCGCCGAGGGCATCGACCAGACGCGCGGCTGGTTCTACACGCTCCTGGTGATATCCACCGCGCTGTTCGGCAAGGCGCCGTACAAGAATCTCGTGGCCAACGGTTTGGTGCTCGCGTCCGACGGCCAGAAGATGTCGAAGCGCAAGAAGAATTATCCCGACCCGATGGAGGTGGTCAACAAGTACGGGGCGGACGCCCTGCGCCTCTATCTGATCAATTCACCGGTTGTGAGAGCTGAGAATCTGAAGTTCAAGGAGGAGGGCGTCCGGGACGTCATCAAGGACGTATTTCTGCCGTGGTACAACGCGTTCCGTTTCCTCCTTCAGAACATCGAGCAGTACGAGGAGACGGGGGTCTGGTTTGTATTCGACGAGAAGCTAGATTCCTGTTCCAGCAATATAATGGACAAGTGGATCATATCCTTCACGCAGTCGCTGTTGGTCTTCCTGAAACGTGAGATGAAGGAGTACAGGCTGTACACCGTGGTGCCCTACCTGATAAAGTACATAGACAATCTCACAAATTGGTACGTGAGAATGAATAGAAAGCGTATCAAGGGCGAGGACGGCCCGAAGGATTGCAAGAACGCGTTGACGACTCTGTTTCTGGCGGTCTACACGATGGTGCAGACTTACGCGCCGTTCACGCCGTTCCTGACGGAATTCATGTTTCAACGATTATCCAAGTGGGTCCTGCCCTTGCCAGAGTCCGCAAATGGGGAGTCTTCTCCGAGTTCTAACGCTAAAGAGGAAGACGACTGGCAAGGTAGCGTGCACTACAAACTGATACCACCTCCGCGTGATTATCTGATCAACAAGGACATAGAGAAGGCTGTGTCGCACATGCAGTCGGTCATCCAGCTAGGCCGCATCGTACGGGACAGGAAGGTCATACCCACGAAGTATCCTTTGCCCGAAATCGTGGTGATCCATCGGGACGCCGAGGTACTGAAGGACATCGTTTCGCTGAAATCGTATATCCTCGAGGAGCTCAACGTCAAGAAGTTGACTGTCACCACCGACAAGCAGAAGTACGGCGTGACCTTAAGAGCGGAGCCGGACCACAAGACACTTGGCGCACGTTTGAAGGGTGAGTTCAAGCAGATAATCCAGGCAATTAAAGAGCTGTCCGACGAACAGCTGCAGAAGTTCGTCGCCACGAGGGAGATCGTCGTGCAGGGCCACAAGCTCGAGGAGCAGGACCTGCGTTTGATGTTCAGCTTTACCGGTCCGACCGCCGAGCAGCTGTCGAAGCAGTACGACGCCCATAGCGAGGGCAACATCCTGATCCTCCTGGACGTCACGGCTGACGAGGCGATGCACAACGAGGGGATAGCGCGGGAGGTGATCAATCGGGTGCAGAAGCTGCGGAAGAAGGCACGGCTCGTGCCCTCCGACGAGGCCGTCGCGTATTACGAGATCAAGGACGCGGGCAGCAACCTGGCCAGGGTGGTCGTCAGCCACAAGGAGTTCATCGAGAACGCGACCAAGACCCCGCAGAGAGACATGGCGGAGTTGCCGGCCGACAGCTACGTGATCCTCGAGGAGATGCAGAAGATCAAGGGGGTGGACATGAGGCTCGCGTTGGCCAGGACGCAGGCCGGTTGTGCGTCCAAACGGGACGACGGCGCGACGCCCGGGCCGTCGGAATCGCAGCCCTCCGTGGGCTACGTCAACGTGACGCTCGTCAACATGCAACCGCGATACGGCTCGACCTCGAAAGGCAAGATTCTGTTGTACGACTCGCAGCTGGGGCCCATCACGTACAAACGTCTGAAACAGGAGATCGATCTGGTGTTCGGTATTTACGGCTGCTCGTACGATTTGTATCTTAACTCTAAGAAACTTACCAGAACGATGGACGATACGCCAGTGGAGGAAGACCTATTCAACAAACAGACGATAGAAGTATTGAGGTCAACGAGGTCAACATAGCGGTTTTTTTTGCCTTTGGTTTTCGATGTGATGAAAAGCGACTTTCGCCGGCTTGCGATTTAATCAATGGGTTGAAAAAGGAGAGCGAGGACTTAAATCTCGCAAATCTGCATTATGTTCTTTTGAGGTTTCTCTTTTAGTTTCTAAAAAGATACGTTCTACATTATTGCATCTGCAAGATCGAGCGAAAGACCTATATGGTGAATTTTATTTAATCTTCCTTCTTCCGTCAACAAAAGTATTTACTGTGAAGCACGTTAGAAAGCGTTATTTATGATTTAAGTTAACATTTCACAGCGTATTTATTTAATACACAACTTAAACGTGATTTAAAGTAAATTATATTTTTTATGAGAATTTATATAAATTGGCTATTTTGTAAATTAAAAAATAAAAACAATTGTACAATTTGCAATTTTAATGTCAATTTTTTTTCTAGTTTTGTCATCGCATTCGATTTGTATCTTGTGCATCAACGCTCAAACATTGTAAAAAAAAAAATGACTCGTAACTACTGTAAGAAAGGAATAACAGAGAATTTCATGAGATAAATATAAATCTGTCTTAAAATATCAGTATTCAAAAAGCTTTACATGTATATTTATCGCTAAGAAACAAGGAGAGCACTATGATAAAAGTATCAAATAAATAGACATTTATTGGCATTAACTAAAACAATCGTGTATATATATTATAACTATTAATTTAACTCTAACAAATTATATAGTACACTAGTCAGAGACTATAATATATTATTCCTCTATGTCACGCCCGTGTTATGCCATAAGCACTTTTGACGAAACTCACACCTGTATTTTCATGCTCCTTTCGGAATCTGACGTGAATATCCGTTTAGTAATCTAATTCTTTTTTTTTTTATAGAAAAGATTGATTTTATTAATTATACACTATGCAATTGTTTCTCATGTACAAATAAGTATAACGTACGTAGATATTTTAGAGATCGCGGAGACAATTCCTTCTTATCAATACAAAATCCATTCAAATGAAGTCGCTTTATACTAATGGTAACTGCAATTCACGCATTATTAGGCATAATTGCCAACATTTCCATTACACATTGACTGCCATGTCATACGGCGTCATTAGCGCACGAATAACAGTCCTTTTTTCAATCATTTATATATAATGACAGAAGCCTCGTCGTTGAATAACAGTTTTACGGTTTAAAAAAAAATGTTAGAAAAGAATGGCTTCGTAAGTTTTTTTTATGAAAGTGAATAATAATCACGAACGACGTGGCAGTCAACGTGTTAAAAACGCACATAAAATAATTTTTGTAAATTCGGCGAATCAAAACACATTTGAGTCACACACAGCACCAATATAATACACTAGAAAAACGAAGATAATAACTAAGTAATTACATGTAGAAAATATTTCTATAATCCTTTCACTTTACAATTTAGAGTTAGTCGTAGTGAAAATCGGGGAAATAAACTATTAATTTATTTTTTACTTCTTCATTGCACGGAAAGTTATCCTTTCAGAATTATATGTATCTTGTAAGAAAAACTGCACTTTCAGAGTAACTTATTTTATCGTATAGAATATATTTCCCAATTACCTTGTAATGAACACCACAAAGCAATATTTCTTGCGGAAAATTATTTATATACGCGCAAGGTTCTCCAGTTTAAAAGAATTTAATGAGTAAAGGGAAAAGAATTAAAAATAATTACGCTTGAGCGAATACGAAATGTAATCGGTCTTTAATAATGTGTTTAACATTCACGAGTTATTTTCGGGGGATGTAGTATCACGTTCATTGTTCATATTATTGTTACTCTCTTCAGAGCGGGGTAAGAGTGTGTGAACAGCTAACACTTAAATTGTTTATTATTTACAAATTAGCATCTAAACGTAATTATTGACTTTTATTACTCACTAAATTATTTTAAATTTAACGGAGGGTGCCCTGTATGCTTTATACAGATATATAATCTATAACATACGTATTATATATTATGTTTTAAATATACATGTGATATAGTATGTTAGACAGATCACCTGCTGTCGTAACCATAAAAAAAGTTCCCTTCGAATTTTCTGCAAAAAACGCCACGCTAGAATTTATGCAATAATTTAACGCGCCTCCTGTATGTAACGAGTTTAATTAAAATTCGAGAATATACCAATAGAAATATGCATTGCATGTTGCCATTACTCCGCAATCAGTGTTTTATACCTTCGAGATTAACACCAAGAAAGATGAAAATCACAAACTGTAGTGAACTCGGTATCACCAACGAGTAAACTTGATCTCGAGAGCGTTACGTTGAAAGCAGATGCTCGACGACGAAGATTACCTTGATCGATTCCGTTAGCCTTGTAGTATACGTGGTACGTTAAAATGTATATTATACCGGTTTGTATTTAAGGTGCTTTTATAAAAATTGCAACCCAGTATAGTCTTAGTAGTCGTAATAGTCGTTGTCGTCGTCGTCGTCGTCATCGTCATCATCATCGTCATCATATTATTCAACGTTCCGAATGTTATCCTGATCGGGAAAGAAGTTACTAAACAGAGAGACGGTGAAGATCGCGGTCAACGCGTAGAGCGCGAGCGTGGTCGTCGCGGTGAAGAGTTGAGCATAGTGATATCGCGAGTACCACGCCATACCTAGGAGGATCGTTAGAAGGCTTACTAGAAGCCGGCTCAAGTCCCACTCGTTGTGTATCGAATGCGTTATTCCCGCGCCGGTGGGCAGATCCGAGAACGACTGGGAATTGAAATAAATGGACGAGTTGTCCAGCGTGGACGACGGTACGGTGGCCGGTCGCGGCGTATGCACCCAACAGTGTACCACGCAATCGTTGAACAAGCCGCACTGCTCGAGGGTCTGAGTGTCGGGCTGCAATACCCGGCCATTGAACACTAATCGCACTGCCTTACGTGCTTCCAATTCTATTTGAAAGTGCCTCCTACGAGAAACGTAAAGATAAGTCATGATAATGAGATAAGATAACGAACATGAAATGAGAAATGTTAAAAGATCGGATTTTTTTTTAGCGTAACAAAAACTGTGCTCTAATTTTGTCATATACGCTAAACCAGGGGATTACCTTTTAAAATCACCTAACATTTCTTTAAGACTTCCCGAGACTACTTTCTGGTCGTCGTTTATGAACTTCAATTTTATGGTGATTTCGTTGTTCACCGGTGAATTGCTGTCGTTTATTGACTCTTCCGGCGCATTTTCCGACGTACTACTAGCAGTTTGGTCTAACGTGTTGGGATCATCTGCCTTAGCAGTTCTTTGTAGCAGAGATCGATCAGCATTGCCGAACGAATCCATGGCTTCGATAAGTACTTCCTCCGTCGTCGTAGATTCCGGTGATCTCGGGACTTCTTGAAGCGATTCGCTCGTATCTAGTGTCATTAATTAAATCATTGATGAAAAGGATTTATTATGCAACACTTACGCAAAGAAGAGAGAAACGAAAAGACTATTTACCCACGGCAGCTGCATTCGGACAGCTGGACTGTGTACTATCGCTGTTGTTTGATGATGTCTCCAGAGTTTCCTCTTCCGCCGTTTCTGAACTTTGCGGCCGACCAGCGTCTTGGACACTGAGATTATTCGTGTTCGCACGAGCTCTTCGTCTACGCGCTGGCGCCCGGTCGCGCAGTATAAGCACCGTACGTATCAGTGGTTGTTCCGCTATACTTGTCGAGCACCAAGCAAGCCATCCCACAAACAGTACGGACATGACGATAAAGAAATCTGTGACTTCATCGCCCACTCCCTCGATCAACGACATCTTATTTCCGATCAAATCTGTTACAATAACAATATGTGAATATTATTAAAATTGTCTGTGTGTTATTGTTCTAGTTAATATTGCATATTTCTGAAACTTGGTTCTTGAAACCAAACACTGACCAATATCAAGACTGTTTATAAATAAACAATTGCTTTTAACAATTGTTCATCTATTCTCTGTCGTTTATAATCTTGTGATAATAGATCTGTTCATGTTGCTTGCACTTTTTGCATTTAGAATCTTCGCTTTTTCTTTCTCCAACGCTCAATGTATAATTCTCGTTTCAAGGGCATAAATTCTTGGGAATTTCAAACAACACGAACAAATCTATTTTGTTACGCATTTAACTTCGTTTGCACGAACAATTTTCTTCCAAGATACAAACTTATTTGTCAAAGTCACATGTAAGAAAATTATCTTTTACATCATTACGATTTACGATATGTCAGAGAGATCGACCAAGCTTTAAATCTGTGTCCAGGCATTATTTCATATAGGACTACAATATTATTTATAAAATTGTCCCCATTACAATCAATTGTTATTAATTTTCCGACACTTTGGACCAAATGTAGTACCAAAATTAGACGCTGGTTCAACACGAAGCGTAACAATTATACGTCTCACGATGATGTCACGCGACGTTTGCCAATTATCTGGGGCAATTAACAGTCGGGAAGGCAGAAACGAAACAAATGTTAGCGTACACGGTACAGAAAGCAGCAGTGAAATCTGTCCTTCGCGAGGTTATCTCTCGTCCGAGGGCGAATCTGTCAACACGGGACTGCGAGGTGGACGCTGCTCTCCTTCGTCGGGGCCGAGGGGCGACGTCTCATGGCACACGTCGACGATCCTGAGAAATTCTGAGGAACGTCGTCACTCGGGATCCGCGTCCGTTTCACCTTCCTGCTTTTACCGACACCGACGAGTGAGCAGCCTCCTCGTCACGCACATAGCTCTCCCAGTTCCGTCAACGTGTAACGCGGGACGCGATAACGGCCTGTAAACAGCGGGACGCTTTACAATACGATCGACAAACAACTAAAGGTAGAGAGAATAAGGAAAAGGGCGCGCGAGAGGGAAAGAGAGACGCAAATAGTGGTTTATAGCTGTTTATAGTGAAACCCGCGACGTGTACATCAGTGTACATACATACTACATACATACGCACCTGAGCTAATTAATAATTAACGCGATCGTCCCTCTCGCTCTTTCTCCCGTGCACTCGCGCGGGGCAACTTCGATACTTCGATTGTTGTCGCAGTCCCACGTTTCGGGCGAACAACGTCGCGAATGTCGCGATCTATAGAAAGAAAACGGGCTGTCGATTAATCGCGTGATTCGCGTGGCGGGAGAATTGGAAGAGCCGCCCTTGACCTTTATCTCGCTCTTTATTTGTTTGCGGATAAACTTATCTCATTACTATTATTACCAGTTTTAAAAAAAGAAATCAAATTTGACGATTATAAGGAATGTTTAATGAATAATGTAGAATATATGCATAAACAAAAAGTAATTTGAATTATATCTTAATGATCTTGGTGGATTTTGCACAAGATTTTGTTGATTTTTGAGCCTGTTTGCTATAAAATTGCGAGTTTTTAAAAATAAAATCTAACAGTTTTTCAATCTTCCAATTTGATGTGACCTCGGAGTGGCATTATGTACTCTACTCGTGATTTAATTCGATTGCGATGAGTTGCGTCGTCTTCCCACGTCATCGGAAGAATAAATTACACGATGTTTTGAATATGCATTCGAGATACGCGCGCAAGATGCATGTGTATGCGTGCATATACATCATATTAATCTTCAGCAAACGAATAAACGCGTTGGATTTGAAGGGGATAATAAGACTTGCTTCTCGAGATTATGCACGCACGTAAGGTGATCAAAGTAGATTGATAGTGTATGCAAACAATATTCTGTTCAATCCCTGCAGTCTGTCCTTATCGAATACAACCTAATTATTAAGTTTCAATCAATCAATTAGCTGATGAAATCTACAAGTCTGTATCGGACTCGTTCCTCCTATTTTTTCCTTCCCTAAAAAGCAGAAAATCGTGAGAAACGTGAAATCTAAAAGGTCTCTCGACGCCTTTTCTCGCAGTAAAAATAAATTCGTACATATCCTCACATAATTCTCATAACGCTTTATTTTTAAAGTCCTCGTAAATCTTTATCAGGGAAATGGGCGTTCTAGGAGTGATGGTTCTTAATGCGGCGTTGAAATGTTCTTTGGTAACAACAATAGCTTTGAGATCCTCCTGCAACGCCTTCATGCCGGCCTCGTGGCACATCGCTTGAATTTCTGCGCCGGTGTAACCTCCCGTCTGGCTGACCAAATCCGCGATGTTTACTTCTTCTGCGATCGGCATATTTCGTAATTTTATATTGAATATTTCTCGTCTGGTTTCCTCATCCGGCAGTCCCACGTATATGATATGATCTAGTCGTCCAGGCCGAAGGAGCGCCTGAAATAATCATTGCAATTCATAATATTAATTCAGGATATTAATGAAGAAGATATAATTTAGAAATTATAAAACATTCACATTTTTTGCTGTTACATGAAATAATGATTGAATCATTCAATTATTTCGTCAATTATAATAATCTGTAGATAAATAAAGTAATTTAAAAGGATAATAAATAATATTCAATAATTAGAAATAATTAGAACTGTTAAAAGATTCAGAGGATTAAGTTATTTTAATCTATTTAAAAAGTTTTACGAATGTTTCATATCATTAAAGATAATTATATGATATGACATCACTGTTTTTTACTTTTTTATAACAATGTTAAATTTATTCTGCTTTTTTTTATAAAGGTTAATTTAATACGCTATTCTCTAAAACGATTATTCAGATGTTTTTCAATGGTTGCTTTTAAATAATAAATATTTAAGTAGAAATGTCAAGATAGAGTTTTGTGGAATATTTTTCTTTTCCATTGTAAACAAAATTGTAACCAAGACACTAGTTCTTCGAATTGATTCTATATATAATACTTTTATCAATCATATAAGGTGGGAGATATTACGCTGTCAATCTTGTCCGGTCGATTAGTAGCCGCTACTAGCGTGACGTTGCCTAAAGCGGTAACGCCATCGAGTTCGGTCAGCAATTGGGCTAACACTCGTTCCTGTACGTTGCTGCCACTACCACCGGAAGACGAACCTCTTTCACCACCAAGTGCATCTATCTCGTCGATAAATATGATGGACGGTGCGACCTGTCTCGCTTTTCGAAATACTTCTCTTACAGCCCTCTCGGACTCGCCTACCCATTTCGAAAATAGCTCCGGGCCCTGCAAACAATTGCGCGATGTAGCAGCGATGGAAATAAATAAGTGTTTCGAATGACCTACCTTAATATTCAGAAAGTTAAGTTTGCTCTCGGTAGCGAGAGCTTTCGCGATCATGGTCTTCGAGCATCCAGGCGGTCCGAACATTAAGACGCCTCTACAAGGCTCAATGCCTAATCTTACGAACACCTCGGGATGATTCAGCGGCCAGTCGACGGCTTGTTTTAATTTCTCCTTCAACTTCTTTTGTCCGCCGATGTCCGACCACCTAACATTTGGTACCTCTATCACAACTTCCTTCATAGCCGAAGGGTTCGTTGTAGTCAGAGCATAACGAAAATCGGTCATCGTCACTTTCGGTTCATCGTCGGACGTAGCCTTGTCTTTCTGATGGCGTTTCACCGCGCTGATTATCGCTTTGGAGCACAAACCGTACAGGTCCGCGCCAACGAAGCCGTGAGTATCGGACGAGATGCTCTGTACGTCCTCGTGCGAAAGCGTATTGGGGATCTTCTTCAGTAACTTCGCCAGTATATCCGCACGCATGTTTGGGGTCGGTACGTAAATCTCGAACTCCATGTCCAATCTGCCAGGTCTCCTCAGAGAACTGTCCACGAGATCCGACTTTGCGGTGGTAGCCACTACCAATACGTTGCTGCTGGTGCTTTGCAGATCGTCGAAAAGCGTTACTAATTGAGCGAGGACTCTCTTCTCGTGATCCGTGCTGGAGCTGCTTCTCCTGGGGCACAGGCTGTCCACATCCTCCAACAGTATTATACTGGGAGCGCTCGATATCGCTTCGCTGAACACCTCTCTGAGCTTACCTTCCGTTTCACCGACAGACTTGCTATAAATGTCTGAACTGTGCACGGTGTACGTGTTAACGTTACATTCTGAGACTATAGTGTTGGCTATCATGGATTTACCAACGCCAGATGGTCCGTACAATAATATCCCTTTGACACTGAAGTGCTCGAAGCTCCTGTATCTGTCGATGTCTATTGCAACTACGTCTCGTATTTTGGATATAAGATCGTCGTATCCACCTATATCTTCAACTTTATACCTCTTCTTCGGGACATTTTCTTTATTTTTATCCGCAGTATCCAGGATTGTCCATTTCGTCGTGTACAGCGCTTTGTAAAAGGCCACTTTTGTAGAAGGAGTTGTTAAATTTATATCCTCAAAAGCTTTTGACAGCTCGTTTACATCCACCGCTTCGCTTTGCTTCTTCTTGCTTTCCTCTCCTTTGATCTGAACAATTTTATATACCAACTTCTTTCCGTAATATGGCACGCTTATCCTGTTGCCCACAGCGAATATCTTGTGCTCGTTAAAATATTTCAGGATATTGTCCAATTCCACGCTTGCGTCAGACACCGAGCGCTTTCCCTGTTGAGTAATTACAATTTCCTTAGCGATATGAACGTCGGATGTCAGGGAACATATTTTGACCAATCCTGATAGATTATTCAGCTCAATGGCTGAAAATAATAAAACAGAAACGCAACTGTCGTTAAATTCTTCCCTCGAGAGAGTTAAACTAAAAATAAGAAGTCGATAAATTAGCTCACCGTGCCTCGTTAAAGAAACACTTGTCAAACTTTTGTCGTTAGTCGGCCAGGCCGTTTTGACTACCACCTCGTCCTTCGTCGCCACTACGGTTGGCGATCCAATCGCGATCTCGCACAGTTGCAAAGTGAACTGCGACACAAACACCATGTCATTAGCGTCTCTCTCGGAAATGCGTTTGGGTAATTCTGCGAGATGCACAATACCATCAAGTTGAAGACAGATACGGGTGAAAATTGTGTTAACTGATTACGAGGGTTAATTGTTGCATACCTTGTGTTTGGAAGACTTCTGTCGTGCTGTATAAAACTCTGTTGTGGATGAAAGGATGGTCCCAATTTTCTGTGGAAGGCGGGCACTTCTCCTCATGTAGAGAAACATCCTTTTGCGCCAGAGCGCATTGACACCTGTCGCACTGTTGCCATAACGGCAAACTCTTTCTTGATTTAGCAGACATTCTGCAAAAATATACAAGAATATTAAGCAAAAAAACATAATACTTTAAATAAAAAAACATGAGAACAATAATTCATGGAGATATTTGAATCACAGTACAATTATAAATTGTATAAAATGTTATTGAACTTGGAATGTAATTGAACAATTGTTAAAACAACATATTTATAATACAGAAATGGAGAAAAATATAGAAGCAACGTTCAATTTAATTCTGCAATTATATCAACGTAAAACTTACAGTGTAAATTCTGGATTCTTACCTGTTTAATATAAAAACAAAGGCCAATATTTTCAAATTAGATTCCTGGCTGGTACATGCACGTTAATTACAAGCTTTTACTTTTTTATGTTTGAGATACGCGTAAACTTATCACCGCGTCTCCAACCGGTTATTCCAGTTGCAAGCTTTCAATGAATGATTTTAGGTTAGAATCAAGCTAACCTCACGTAGAGATAACGCTCGGCTAATCGAGATTTTTGCAGATCGACTGGACTATGGATCGATTATTTCCAATGATCGATTATCCACAACTTGAATTTAAATCAAGAAGATTGTTTACATTGTCAGAGAGAAACCTGACATTGTTAATAAAATGACGTAGATTATTTTAGATGCCTGCCGATTCTTTATTAGCAATTATTTTAATGGCTCTTTATTAAAAAAAATGTACCATATATTGTAATTATGGAGTAATTAACATTTTGTCGACAAGTTTAAGTAGAAAAATACATTAGCTTTTTTTCTACAAATAATAAGTAAGCCTTTTGAATAAATTAATGAATTTCTTATTTTGAAAATTAGACAATTTATAGCCCCGATAAAGAAAAATGACGACGTACTTTTTATTTATTAATTTATTCTTTTAACTGTGTCTATGTTCGCATATTTCCCTTAGCAAGTTCGTGATAGATACATTTCTCGTTTTCTCTCCATTTCGCCCTCCGTACGCCACTGGACCCCCCCGTCTTTCCCCCGTGGGTTGCGGCGAGCGGCGAGCGAGATTGAGATTCGCGCGCGCGCGTGGTAATTTATAGGTAATGATAATGACCTCTCGCGCGGACCTCTCAACGATCCTGACGGTAGCGTGGATGCTAACGAGTGCGGAGGGCGAGATTGCGGGAGGGAGAGGAGGCGAGAGATCTCCCGGTGTAGTCAGATGCGATGATGCTGCAACCGGACGAATGAATCCCCCTCCACCCCTCGCGCCGTAGCAAAAAGCAGGGGGGAATGGATATAGTCTCTTTCCCTTTTGTCCCTTTTTCTTCATTCCTCCTCCACGTCCACCTTGGTTTCCAGCAACGAAAATATATCGTTAGAGGAACGAAAGAGTCACGGAACGTTCTATACCAGGAATATGAGATCATGTTATCTTTTACGAAATGGTATCGCGTGTATTGATTAGATATCTGTCCCAGATTGAGATAGACATTTAATCGAGAGGAAAGATCCTCTTACGTTTATTTCTATCAATACCAGATTAACTTTAATTTTGGTTTAACTAATTCTTAAAATTAAAAAAAGATAAAAAGTAAATTAAACCGGGATTCAACTTAATTTGCATTGATAGAAATGAACATTCTGATTCAAATTATATTGAGCCAAATCATATCGCGAAATCGAGGAATAATCACGCGCTTCTAATGCTTTCAGATTACGTACTGATAAATTGATAATAGAAGGTAAATAAATTTTGCAATAGCAATCGGCAAATGTCCTATTAATACCTAATTAATATCTTTTTCGAAACAGAAAGGCCCGAGGGCGAATTTGCTCTCAAAATAAAATCAGTCTAGCTTCGCAATATGATAAGAGAATGCCTTAATAATAATTATGATACAAGTGGCAGTTTGACGATAACATTGACAGACTTCAGCCAAGCTTCTCAAGAATAAGGTATAAGGACTCTGATTAGCCCTTTAATCAGAGTGAATCGTGACGTTCGAATGCGAAATCCTCAGTACGGCAAGGCTAAACTGCTCGGCAAATATCTCTCTCAGAAGGGAGTAAAAACAAGATCTCCCCGAGTTGGCCGCGATAGCTGCTAAATATACATATAGAGCGACAAAGAAAAACGGAAGGTCCTGATTCGACAAATATTGACCACGAGTTCGCTGCCCCGCGAGGTCCACCCCGCAGACTTCCCCGCGTCCGGTTCCTCCCTACGTAGGGGGTGGAAACGAAAAAGTACTCGGAACGTGGCCAATCGCGAAACGTGCGTTCTCGCGAGCGTGAAATCGAGCAGCCGTCCGTCGACGATGACCGGTCGGCGAGGAGGACTGTGACGGACGGTCTGTCACGAGGCGGGTCCCGTTCGCCAAACGAGATTAATAGAGATCCGCCGCTGTCAGCCGAACATCTCCCAGCCGGCAGACGGCCAGTCTTCCCGCAGATCGCAAGCCGCGTGGGTAGCAGACCCGATACACGATCGATCTTCCTTCGATATCGATCGCCGACCGGCCGCCGTCTTCGCCCTTCGCGTGTCCACCCGGCGTCTTTTCTGAAAGAGAGCGACATCCGGATGTTGCGGAATCATCCTCCGGCGATCCGAGGATTCGCGACAAGATCGTGAAAGAGACGACCGGTCGGTCTCTCCTGCTTTCTGCCGGTGAACATTTCCGCGCGCTCGTCCGCTTTGTCATCCGCTCGGTAATCGGTATCGATATGCACGTACGAAGCACGAGGGGACGGTGGACCGTCCTCGCCGGTTTCGCCATGGTTTGCGTGGCTAATTTGCGATTAGGTAACGCCGATCATGCCACTCACCCTTCTTTCCTGCTCTGCTTTCTTCTCGTCCGCTTTTCGTCTGAACGCACAGAGAGATACATATATCGGATTCTACATGTTGAAAAATATAGAATGTAAAGGACAACTTCTCTCTTCTGTATTTTCGCTCTTTTTAGGATGAAATCTTTGACAAGTTTCCGAATGATCTCCAGCGATGATGAAAAACGTACGACGACAAAATTAGATTTATCTCTTTTCCCAGAACCACAGAATAAAAAACTCGGTTCGTCGGAAATATATTAAATCTTATTTTTGCTTCAAGAAGAGTCGTCTGCAAGACGTGATTTAATTTTAATTGTGATATTTGAAGTTTGAACTAAAAATTTAAGATTTAGAATTTTTATTTTGTCCAACAATAAGTCATTAATACCGTGTCGTTTAAAGAGCGTATCTCGTCTAATTCCGATCACGAATTTCGAGTTCCTCGATTGCGTTCCACTCGTGATCGTCTGGCGATTTTTCTTGCTTAGCCTCCTGCGAGAAGGAATCGGAGAACGAAGGAAAGGTGCACTCGGAGGAATTACGGCAGTACACGTGTTGTGCCCGATATGAGAAGATGATCGATGTCGGATATGGTGAGCATCTAAAACATCAATTATTCTTTAACTATTCTTGCCTTTAATTCTATTATTTAATGTATATATCAATCTAATGTGTATATATATATAAAGAGAGAGAGAGAGAGAGAGAGAGAGAGAGAGAGAGAGAGAGAGAGA
>NW_020222276.1:269092-324173 GCF_003070985.1 Temnothorax curvispinosus
AGAGAGAGAGAGAGAGAGAGAGAGAGAGAGAGAGAGAGAGAGAGAGAGAGAGAGAGAGAGAGAGAGAGAGAGAAGAAAATGTATGAAGAAAACTTGAGGAGACGCCTGTTAATGAGCGATTCATTAGAAGGGTACGATCTCCTTCGCGTGTACGGCACAGCAAATTGATACCGTAGCCTGTGTTTAATCAATGAACGTCCCAACGGGGGGAAGGGAACGGAACATCCGGTTGTATGTCGCGAACAGGTTCGTCCAATTTGCACAATGCCGATTAAAGAGGCGAGACGTTCTGTAACGTCGCACAGCATGGTATTTCTTCGATTTAGGAGGAAATTTCGAAAAAAATATTATAATCTTTATTGCACAGAAATATTACGCATTTTTCTATGTTCTGAAATAATTTCGTTAAAATAGGTTTCTTATTTTCCATCATTCAACTAGATAGCCGCTGTGTGAAATTGATAATTCAAGAATTCCAAAAAGTTGTTTTTTATAAAAATATATAATTTTGCATAATTTTGTTCTACATAAATTAACAGAGCTGTAATTCTAAAACTACAACAATATTCTAATGATAAATTAAACGGAGTTTAAATTAGAAAATTTATAAATTAATTCAAATTAATAAATTTCGAAGCATCTTCTCTATGACTCTGAAATCTCTATAACTTGCATAGCATTTAATCGGGACAAAGTGATGAGTAATACGATTAAATATTCGCACATGCAAGTAGATGAAATACTTTCGTCCTTCTGGCTTGGGGCCTCGAATTTCGCGTCGAGTTCTCCCGTCGATCTATTGGCTTCAATTGAACGGCGGTGACGTTTGACCGCTTATGAAGAAAGAGATCGTCTGCCAGCGTTTTAATCGAAATTAATATTTCGATTAAAACACCGTACGCCTCCCTCGTCGAATGGTCCGTCCCCCAATTCGCTCACTTCGGACGATAACCGACGACGCGTTTCTCTCGAACCTCTCGGCTCATATTTTTATTTGTAACATAACGATAAATCGCGCAGAAACTTTCCCCCTCACGACATCGGCGACAAACACTCCCGCATTCTCAGTCCCACGCGTTCGCGTGCAAAAATAGCTGCAGAGTTGTACACAAATTGCGATTCGGTCATTTTCCCCTAAGCGCCACCTTTTCTTAACCTTTGTTCTGGCGCCTCTCTCTCATTCACTCTCCTTCTCTCTATTTCTTTATACGATGCAATTAAATAAATCTATGCGCAATTTCTCAAAAGTACCCGATCGGTGTCGTGGATATCGGTTATTTACCATGTATGTTTTGCATGTTGTAATAGAAACACCGCGTGTAATATAAATCGCTCTTGTTCAGGGATATCCGGGGAAGTTATCCAGATCGACGCTGGGCACTGCCGGAAATTGTGCCCGCGACTCGTGTCCGATGATCCCGGAGATCCAAGCCGGCCAGCGGTGCAGGTAAGTTCTCGTACGAAGCCCGTTCCTCGCTTCAATTATGCAGAAGACTGTAACATATTTTATGCTGTAATAATCAGATTCTGATCAACGATGCAGTTTTCGCATTTAGGTTTGACGTTTAGTATAGTTCGGCACTACATTGAATAGTCCGGAGAACACTCAAACGGGGTTCAATGTTTGATCATCACTCGTCAAATGTTGGGAATCACCCGACGTAATATAGATATCTCCATACACGTGGGCGCATTATTACCTAATCATCGCGTTCGATGCCAAACGTGAAATTCAAGAATCTGATTCGAGATTCTATAAAGAAAGATAAATCGCATAATATACTGACTATTTGAATAAACTTCTACTTTTCGTTAATTTTAACATCATCGATTATGCTTAATATAACGCGAATCCACTACCGATCAATCCATGCTACGTGAAGAACTTTGGCACATATGTTATTCCAAAAGTATGATTTGTTGCATGTTCGGCAAATTTTTGGTGATTGTAAAAAAATACCAACGTACGTGTATTTCGTCGAAGATGATGTTTCGATGCAGGGGCATCATGTACATTTGAGAAATTGAACAAAGAGAATCAATTGTAAGCATAATGATGAGCAGATCGCTTGGAAAAGGAATTATTGTAGAATGCTCTGTTGCTCGCTGAAATATTTCGACACGGCGATGTGAGCCTCCTCGGCGAGCCTCCTCATGCAACCGAGGGCTACGCGAAGGGTGAAAAAAAACTCGAAGGAACATCGTGAACGTCGTGTGCAGATTTACGAGGCGCAGGATCGTCCAATCGCGAGTTGGAATGCGGCCACGCCGGACTACGCGCGATCTTCGTGACTTTTACGGCGAGATAATATCTGGCCGAATCCTTACTTGCGTACTTGCATACTTGCAATAATTTGGTGTCTTTGTTATATGTAGATTTCGTTGACCCCCTCAATGGCTATTCGCGGCTTGATAAAGAGAATTTTATTTTTATTATTGTGTAATGAATTAATGCAGTAGTAATTATAATCGTCTTGTATCTTGGAAAAAGAAAATTGCAAAGTTTATTCACGGAATTACAGTTCCTTTCCCATACATTATTTATTATGCCGTGTAAAAATTTTTTCTATGATACGATATTGCTACCTAATTAATATTAATAATTAGGAATGATAAACTTCCATACGCGCGATGAACATTTATCTTTAAAAAGAATATTAAGAAAGAAATAATATATTAAAACTATATTTTTGCTCGATCAATTTAAAGAGGTATCAAGATTGGATACCAAACACAAGTGAAAGTAAAAGGCTAACACTCGCAGAGCACAGGAATCAAGTCCCACGGGATCTCTCACGTATTTACAATCCCCCAACATTTGCCGTTTGGAAGAACTACCTTTGAAGCTATTGACCGTTGATATTTCATCGCAGGCACTCGAATATCTACGATGTCGGGTCATGCGCGGTATAAATAATTCTGTCCGACAATTACGGATGACTTCGTCGAGTTTCGTCTCATCGATCCATCCTCGGGGGACGAAGGGATCGTACCCTATACGTAGCGCAGATTCCTCGCGAAGATAAACGCTCGTTCTTTCCGATATATCTTCCCGGATATTCCGGATCTTTGGACCGGTCGACATCGGCCGAACGCGGAGGAGGGCTATTTTCGTTACGTGACGCAATCCGATCGGTCGGTGGCGCGAATATGGTCTTTTACAGCAGCCGTGCTACGCGCCAGGATGGCGCGATGGCCGGGCCCGACGGGACACTGGGGAAAGGGGGCCACGTTACACGCGAAACGCGAGGCGACCATCAGGACGACGTGTTTTGCGTCCTTCGAAGGTCGGATCGGCGCGGCCGCGGTCACCGATCCTCTCGGCGCCGGCGTGTCCAGCCACTAAATCCCGGAATTATGCGCCCGCTGGATCCCGCTGGATGGATGATGGCAATCGCCCGGGGGGAGAGATTTATTGAAACGACCGATATGATCCTCGATAGCAGGCGTATCTTTAAAGCCATCGTAAAGCAGCCGAGAGCCAGTTTTCTTTTTTACACCGCGTAAAAAACGTTGGGACAACTAGCTTGATTAGTTGCGAACTATTAGCGACACGCATTAACTACTGGATGCATATATGAGAAGATCTTCAAGATCTTTTTATTTTGTAACATTCCTCTCAGCACCGTCGATCAAGCCTTTTCTTTCTTCGAGGCAATTTTTGAACTTTTAATTTAAAATAATCAAAATCGTGTTTTTTTTTGCTATTTTTGCAAAGTTTATAAAAAAATTAGGTACCCTAGGATTAATTTGTACGCCAAATGTGCATCTCTCCCGTTTCCTATGATGATTGCTCATTGATGCTTCCGCCTGCCTTTCAGAAATGTGCATCTGATTCCCACTGTCGCGCAAGGGCCGCCAAGCTGGAGCGAGTGTCCACGTTGCAGGGCGTTCGCGTAATCGAGGCTATAGACGCCTGTGAATGTTCGCCGGAATCGTCCTGCAGACGGGAATCCTACACCCATCATGTACATTTCGGTACGCCGCACCAGGCAATCGTGGATATCGGAGTTTGCATCGGCCATTGCGGTAAAGGTACGACCTCGCCAAGAACTCTGGTACCCTGAAACGTAAGATGAAGTACGATGATCCACGCCGATTATCGTTACGCGTCAATATTTCTCATAAATAAAAGAATTTTCCACGCTTCTCCTTTCATTTATCTCATTTGGTTTTATCTTCGTAATTTTTATGAGATCCGAAAATTAATGTTTTACTTGTTTTTCAAGACTTGGGCTGTAAGCCGGTCCGGAATAACACAATCAGCGTCAAGGGGCCAAACGGTACGTACAATAAACGTCGAATAAACATGGGATTGAAACTACGAAAGTCCGAGTAATTTATACACGTACTTACAATCCGTATTGAGGCTTGTGCTGTTTTCAAGGTGACGAGGTCTACCAAGTGGTCGAGAAATGTGGCTGCGCCGGTCATTGTCACCGGATGGACCACATGGAAACTGTGCTGGATTACAGCGAGGTGACGATCAAAGAGGGTACGAACACGACCGACGTGAGGCCCGTGGTCCGAGTATGAAACATTCGATTAACTAATCCTTAAAAGAAAGATATAAGATATATGTATTAATTATTTTGCAGTTTTGCTTTTTATGAACATTCCTTCGTCTCGCTTGTAATTAACGATTAATTAACGATATCAATTTCTGTCTGTTATTTTTGGCAGCAAATAAACGTCGGCCAATGCGTCGGGACGTGTCCGGGTAACGAGACGGAGACGTGTCTTTTGCGGGACAAAAAGGATCCGTCCAGGTGTGTAGCCGGTCTATATTCGAAGCAGCACACTTGCACACCGGCCAGATTTAAGGTGCACGAGTACAGGTAGAGTCCACGAATTCCAACTGTTATCACGTACATCTCAAAGAACGAGAAAATCTAATTTCCGATCAAATATCCTTCCGATTTGAGAGTTACAAGTGCGTGGAACACGATCAGTGTTTAACGTTATCGCGTTTGATACTTTTTAGAACCCGACGAGGAGCGAAGAGAGAAACAATTCAAATCACTCAGTGTGCCTGCGTCTAGACTGAAATTATTATTTCGCCGCGAGTGGTCACATTCGAGTCGAATTGGAAATGAGAGAAAGAGAGAAAAGGAAAGCGAAAGAGAGAGAAAGACATATTTTGCACGTACACTCATGTTCCTAGGTACATCATGTACAAATCCATGTGGCTAAATAAATCGAAGATGTTTTCATGAATGAGACAGATGTCTTTCTCCCCGCACCCATCTATAGTTTATACTACTAATTCGGGATTTACTTATCATAATGAAGCTTTTATGAAGAGAAACGAGTTCAACGAGTTGCATTATTTTGTGATTCATACTTTCTTACGTTATGCCTGCATTAAAGCGACAAATCGACCTCCCTCTGACGCCTGATTGCCCCAATTTCAGCGAAACACGCCCATGAGAGATTGTTGACTACAATAGAGTCAATCGTGCTAAAATTAGAGATTTCTTGGTGAGTACAGTTCCACCGCGTGCGTCCAACAATTGGCAAATATTTTCGTCACGTCTTTTGCGATTTTGGCGTGCGACGGCGACGGTCCGCCTACGCGAGCGGACGTTTATCGATAACGGAGCGAGATATATGCGTAACGCGATTATTGGCCAACAATGCAGCACGCGAGCGACTCCGGGATCGGGTAAGGCCTCGAAATTAGAGAAAACAAAAATCCCAAAAATAAAATCGGTGGATCGAAAAAAATTTACCGGAATAAATTATCGGCCCTCGCCGAGTCTCTCGTTAGAGAATACCCACGATAAATAAATCGCCGACGTCGAATCCGCCTAAATATCGCCGCGTGACAAATCACATAACTCGGCACTTACGAATCCACGGAATTTAGGAAGCGCTCGCTGTTTTTAATAGCCACGTGGTGTCATCGCGTGGAGCGCGACCTCGTATCTCTCGGTCTTTTTAAAGTCTCGCCTGTCTCATCGATCTCGACCGGTTAATCGGTCATCGCGAAAAAAACGTTCGTAAATCGTTCCAATTACGGATCCTAGTCGGGAGAACTGATTACCCTATTCCTTTCCCCGGAGAAACATTTCGTTGTATATAGTTTGATATTTGCAAATATCCAAGTTCACACTTTACAATGGGAACGTCAAAAAAGGGGATCTTTCCTAACCGAATAACATTCGATTCTCCCGAGTGGGACATTTTTTAAATATAATTTATGTGACGAACAAGCAAACAAGTTCGATTTACGTGTTTTTATAAGCGAGTCCCGTCAGTGAGTTAAAGGGCCAAGGAAAACACTAATAAAAGTACTTAAATCTTGCTGAAGCGGGAAGATCGCGCCGCGGGATCGCGCCAAGAAGTCCCCGTCCAACGACGGCGAGGGAGAAGCGAGAAGAGAGCCGATGCCGCGGGGGGCGAACGAGTTGCGGGGGAGGCAACTCCCGGCGTAGCATAAAGGTGACTCCTCGCGGCCAAGACCTCCCATATGCCACTTAGCATCCCGTTCGGTTCGGCAAAATCTCCTCCGTGCACTTCTTTCTCCCTATCCTTCTTCCTTCCGCGCTGATAAGAACACGCCGATAAGGACACTCCGGACACTCGAGAACAAGGGCTCGCTATCTTTCGCGATCGCGATGAGAGGGTAAGCCGTTGCGCGACGGCGACGGTGACCGGTGCCGAGCAATTTTCGCGTGCGATTTCTTGGGACTGACAGTGGACGTCTCTTCTTCTTTCTCCTCGCGACATACGTGAATCCACGACGGTGATGACGAGAAGCGCGCCGTGCCGCTTCCTAGTGCTGCTGCTCTCGTTGACGTCTCTGTGCGACGTTGACGCGTACCCGAAGTCGGAGTCCCGGATCGAGGAGCGGGATGGCCTCGAGCAGGAACTCGGCGAATCGTCGTGGCCCATCGTCCAACCGGACGAGAACGATCTCGCGCCCCGACGGGAGGAGGCTCTGCAAAAGATACAAGAGGTGATAATGGAAATCTGGAACTTTAACACAGTCTTCCGGGTAACGTAGCTCCGGGATATCCCGGGAAATTCTACGCGGCCCGGATTCGCGAATTCGAATCGCAGATTCGATTCGAATTTGCAACTTGTCGTTTTTTCGACAAATTACCTGGAGCTTCGCATTAAAAAACGGCGAACGAATTGCAGATCCTTGGCATTCGGAGTCAGAACGAGAATCTGGCCCATCGCAAGGTACCGCCGCAGTTCATGATGGAGCTCTACAACACCATCGCCGATCCCAGCGGGGTCACGCGAGGCCGGAATCCGTACAACGCCAGGGTAGTGCGCAGCTTCATCGAGAGGGGTAATTCTTTCAGTCAGTATAATCACGAAAACTCGCAGGATCCGCTGCCGGGTGAAAGGGCGATCTAAACGTTTGTTTCTCGTTTGTTTCGCGCGCGTAGACTCTCCCCTGTCGCAGTTCTACTTCTTCAACGTCTCGGGGCTGGAGATGGACGAGTCGGTGCTGGAGGCCGAGCTGCATCTCTACCGGAAAAAAGCGCCGGCGAGGAACATGCGTCCGCTGACGTCTGCGTCGCCTTATTATCTGGTAAGTGCCTGGCACGGTAAGCGTCGCCGATCAGCGTGCCAATCTTTTGACTGCACGCGAATTAGGCAATACTGCCGCGTTGACGCGTCGATCTTGATGTGTACGCAGATAAGGGTGTACCAAGTGCTGGACGATCGCAGCCTCGACGTGCCGGATCTTCACAGATTGTTGAACATTCGTTACGTCGGCGCGCACGCTTCCGGTTGGCAGGTGAGCGTATAACATTTTAATTCCTTCACCTTCTTCCGCAATGATCTCATCTCGATATTAATAACAATTTTTTCGAAACAATATTTCCACAGTTATGTCCTTGTCTAATTTCCAAATTTCAAGAATGTCTTAATAGTTAGATCTTTATAATCGCTATATTTTTAAAAATTATTTCAAATCATTTGCCGAAACGTTAATATTCTATAATTATCTCGTAAGAATCCTTTTTTTTACTGTATAAAAAGACGACTGTTTCTGTTTCATAACGTCCGCTTCGACTATTTATCGAATTATTCGTATCTTGAAGAATTTGTTAAAAATCGAGAAAGCGACAATGTATTTGACACTTGTATTTAAAAAAACCTTGATGAATTTAGTAATTCATATAAAAAATTACGTAAGTGTGTGTTACATCGCGTTAGATATTTCAATTAAGTAATGTCTGTACAGATATTCAATGTCAAGCAAGCTGTTCTCGGATGGGTGAGCGGCGAGCCGAATCTGGGCCTTCTGGTGACGGCGCAGAATCTGTTCGAGGACGAAATATCGGTGGAGTTCTCCCGCCGAAACGACTATCACCACAGCAAGCAGCCGATATTGGTACTGTTCGACGATGACAGTAACGACCGGTCCGGCGAAAGGTCGGCAGTCGTGCCGCGATATTACGCATATGGAAACCAGGATGATGACAAGGAGAACCGTGGGAAAGGTCCCGCGTACGAGAAGGACGCGGAGAACGAGAAGATCGATCTGGAGAACAGCTACGATGACGCCGAGCACTACAAGAGGCACGAGAGACAACGAAGAGGGGACGGTCAGCCCGAGGAGGTCTCGTTGGCGAGCAGACGCGAGCCGGAATTTTTCCAGCGGCAAAAGAGAAGACGCGAGGAAGAGGAGAAGGATCAGGCAGGAACTTCTCGTTACGGAGAACCTTTAGAAGCGACGAGACGCCGTCGTCGCGACGCGACGTCCTCCCGGGAACGCACCACCGACGGTATCGTGTCGAAGGGTCGCTCGAGAATCACGCGGATCCTCACGTCGATGGACATCTACGAGAGAGCGGCGTTTCGCGAGAGGCTGGGACAAACGGCGCGAGACAGGTCGGCGAAAATCGCGGAGCGACGTCGTCGACCGCGCCGGTCGACGAGCAACCAGAACCCGATAACGTCTCTGAATCAGCCATCGGGGAACGCGACCGAGTGCACGAGGCACGAGCTCTACGTGGACTTTCGCGATATCGGGCTGTCGTCCTCGATAATCGCCCCGGCCGGCTACTCCGCGTACCAGTGCAAGGGCGTGTGCGAGCCGCCTCTCAGCCAGGACCAGCGGCCGACGAATCACGCGACGATACAGGCGATCGTGCACAAGATGGCCAAGGGCGTCGAGAGGCCGTGCTGCGTGCCCACCAAGCTGCTCAGCACCAGCATCCTCTTCTACGACGACAACGAGAATGTCGTGCTCAAGATGTACGAGGACATGATCGCGGACCGTTGCGGGTGTCGTTAAAACGGAGGGATAGCTGATCGCGGAAGACCAGCGGTGTTGTCGGCCGTGTAATTATAGACGGCCACGCGAAGGAAACGGTGATATCTAAAGAACGGGGAAGGGAGGAATGTGGAGAGATAAACAGGGAAATCTCTGTACGTCTGATTCGTGATCGATTTAATCCTTTTCTACCGCAGTAAAGAAAACTATCGCGAAGTGATTGAATGGAAATTAATATATATATGAACAGTATTCTTATTGTTTCCATTGATACAAAAATAATACGATGACTGGAACGAACTTCGCCCTGGGGCCGCCACGGAAGCCCTACCTTTATCTACCTCTACGTAGTACTCATCTGCCAACGGGGCGCTTTCCGAGATCCCCCTGAATTTATCGTTGACCTCCCTCCTTCTTATTTGCGCCTCCAACAACGACTTGTATGCCTCGTCTATCTCCTTGAATTTTTCCTCAGCACCGGGGGTTTTGTTCTTATCAGGATGATATTTTAAGTCTAAGCTTTTTTTTATTTCCTCATCGCTCGCTCCCTTGGCCACGTCAAGTATCTTGTGGTAGCTGTTTTCCATCTCCTCGACTGTCGTTCCTGAAACAGCATCCAAACGTATTGCATCTATATATGGAGGGGTTAATTAAAGCCATAGTGGTGTAAGTCACTTTTTTTAATTTATCGAGTTAAGTTCATAGATGCAGTCTACACATGCAAATATGTTGAAAGAAGAAGAAAAAAAGTGGTAAAAAAATGGACTTACACCACTATGGCTTTAACCCCTCCATATATAAATCAATTTCTAATTAGCGCAACAGAGTTGCATTTTCCTTCCTTTCTCTTTATACATAACATATAAAAAGGAATTTATACAAGAAGAATTGATCGCTTGCTCGTTTTTGCCTTTGACCGAAGGATAACTCGTTCTCGTTGTAAATAGTCAGGCTGTTGACCGATCGCGTAGTCTTTTGATTCTCCCGTTCGATCACTTCATCGTTGAAGGGTTCGGTGCAACAGCGGCCTATAATCTGTATCTTACTAACTCGAGCTCCCGCATCATTTTACGGCTTATTTTAATGGATTAACGGTGAATTCTCTCAGCGCTGTCATTCCCGGAGATTCAACGTGACGATTCTGCAATCGGCACGCCACACGCAGCTACTTTTGTACATAAGAACATTCCTAAGTGGGCGCGTATAGAATTAATGTGTTAACGATTAACGACGTATATCTGTATTAGTGTACCGCTAGATCGTAGCGCCGTTAAATTATTGCCATAATCGTAAACGTAGGATTAGACGGACGATGTCCAGCTGCGCGTGTGTACATATATAAACGGCGACGCATCTCGCCGAATTTATTTATAGCCAAGCGAGAGCAAGAAAAAAAAAACAAGAAATAAAACGATACTTAAGCGACATTGCGTCTCGAGTTATTGGCCACCACAAACCCCGATCGTTTCTCCACAGGTCCCAAAAGGAGGAGCCCCACGGCTCATGCCTTCGCGGAATTTAATTCCGCGAGGTATGAAATCAGCGGTACATTGTTGCTGCTTTTTTATTATCTGATTGCGATACGCCCTCCTCGACCGAGAGAGGCTCCCCAGCCCTGGAGCGAAACCGCTGGAATGAGATGAGTTTATACAGGGGCAAGCCGGTTGACGGCGACCGGCGGGATTGTAATCGCGAAATGCAAAAGATTATTGCTACTGTCAGGCTCCTCTCGCGCGATCGTATCGTTATACGACTTCACGCGATAAGAGCCGCCTGTTTATACCTTCTGACAATCTTAAACGCCCGATGTAAAACGCATAACGTTTTAATCTTTTATAACCGGATTCTTTTTGCTTTATACAATCGGGAAATGAGAAATGTTCATTAAATTAAATCATTGAGACTTAAAAAATATAGATGTATAGGTATATAATTTTCTAATCACGTGTACGTTGCAGAGAATTAAGCGAGAAAATATGGCAAGAAGATTTATTTTGCCATGCATTTGCGAAGAGTGTATGAGTTTTCTTTTAGTTCCAACATTCCAGCAACGGTAAATCGCACGTGATCTTTATTACCGTCGTAATCGGGCCTCTCGTCCGCGACCCTACGAGATTGACGATGAGCAAAATAAGACGCCGTGATCTCGATTGAATAATTGTCCAGCGGTGAAATCGCGCAATTTCGCAAGATTGAACGAAATTGCGGACGATCACGCAGCGTATTCGCTCGACAAAAACGGTCACTTCGTCCCGGCTTGTTTTCGTCCCTCCGCGTGAACCGTGACCTCCTTCGTTTTTAGCACACGTGCCAGCGTAACGGGGGGTCTCATTATTCAGCCTTCTAATTTTATATTCAAATCCACTCCGCCCCTTCATTTCTGTAAAGACGCGTGGCAGCATAAACCCGCGATACATTTCATTTGTCTCGATCATACTGAAGAAAAAAAAAATTATCGTAACTCATCGCGATACACTGTAATCCACAATGAAAAATATATATTTTTCCATAAAAATATAATTGCACAATTTCTTTTCATATTTTCGCCTAGATATGACATTATTTTATTTTACGTCCAAATAATATATGATTATTTCGATAATTATAATCGATTTGGGAAAGAATAATTTATCGTTAGGTATTGATAATATTTTAATACACTTTTAATTTTTCATTTATCAAGATCATCAGGCACACAAAATTGAAAAGTTATGCGATAAATGATAGACTGCCTCGGCATTTTCTTTAAGGCGATCTCTGCAGAATCAATATAACAATATAGGTTTCTACGTTCTATCCTCGACACTCCGATATCGATCTACGGGTTGTTCGCGTCTCGGAGCAGCGAGCCGAGGGCGACGCGCGAAATTTGCATATCGTTCCTCGCGACACTCGAGACCGCTCTCGTGCCGCCACGCTGCATTCCGCATACGCGAATGCATCCTCGGCTATATTTAATCCGCGGTGGGTGTATTTTCGAATCGGCCCGGCTAAAAATAGCCGGAACGCGTCCCGCTGCATTCCACCGTTGTATTTAGATCCTCGTAATACGCGGCCCCGCGCACACACGCGAAACACACATATACACAAATATGCACGCACATATATGTACGTAAGAAATTTTATTACCCGACAATTTTGGGAGCATCCTGCACGATTGCGGAAGGACTCCAACAGCGATGTATGGAAATTCGTTATCATACGTATTCGAAGCAAATTTCGAAACTTTCCTATCTTTGGCAAACTAGCGCTAAAATACTTACAATTCTCGGGTTTTGTGTTTTTAGGGCTGCGTTTTAAGCAACAGATTTTAAGCGAGTTTTCTTCTTCATCGGACGAAAGTGTCTCCCCGATAGATAAATTAAAACATTAATTTATAAATAATATTTATAATTAATATCTGTGTAATTTATATTAATTTAATTTAACATATTTATGGTCTCGAAGACCATATGCAGTCCGCGAGTTTGACGTGGCGGTCGTAAACTACCGTGAATCGCGACGCTTGCGAAAGAGTGACCAGAGTGTTTACGAGATCAGAATGATCAGGAGACGTTATGGAATGTTTACAAGGCTTAATTAATGGGGCATAATCCTGCGAGAAGACGCGACCTATCATTCGGAAGAGAACGAGAAAAGCCTCGGGGATGGTAGACTGGCAGGGCTAATGAGAAGCCAAAATCATACGAAGAAAGACAAGGAAGACAAGAAACAGATCAATAAGAAGCGAAGATACGCAGAGAGAACGTCTAGATCTCGAGAAAGAATAAGAAAAGCTTCGGGGGACGGGCGGAGTTAATGAGAAGTAAAATCAAATAAAAAGAGAACGTAAGACTAACAAAAAGCGAAGAAACGTAGAAAGGACGTCTACAATTCGCGCACGCAGGAAAGTCCTGAAGAATCTTGATAAATTACTAACTTTAATCTAACACACAATAAGCCCGAAGAATGACAATACGAGACTTTTATACTTTTATAGAAAAAAAAGGGAAGTAAAAACAACCGTTCTCACTACTTATTTATCGCATTCTCTTGTATTTTTCATTAATTGTGCGCAGAATCAAATTTTATTCGTTTTTCTAGAAAAAAAGGGAAACGAACAAAATTACGAAATAAGTGGCAGGAATCCCGGGGACCCCAATGCCATAATTGAGGGTTAATAACAGGCGACCGGCGCACGTCATAACGCCTAACGACGACACGACGGTGCCTCGTGGGTCACCCAGGGCTGTCAGGCTGGGCTATCACGTTCTCTCTCCCTCGTCCCTTCTCTCTCCATCTTTCCCTCTGTCCATCGCCGGCTGTTACACAGCCGGGACAGACTTCACCGGTTCACAACTATGCGCCTAAGCGGCAAGGCCTTTGAAGAAGGCGGTGTGCGCCGCGTGTGCGCGCCTTACCTTTCCCCCCCGTTCAGGGATCATCCCGAACCCTCGGCTCTTCGTTCTTTTGCCTATCGTCCGTCTTACATCACGCGTCATCGGTCGACTCGCTTCCCCGTGGGCACGTTACCCACGTCGACGTAGGCTCTCGCGCTATCTTCGCGTCCGCGCGCGTGGAATGCGGCCGGTAAATAAATAAATTGAACACCGATTCCCCCCCTTCCCCCGCGCCCGAGAGACTGTCAACAGACTGGGCCCCCGTCGTCGGAGCGACGACGAGAAAAATCCGGGACATCACCGTCCCCGAGATGGTGACGGGCAACGAAGATGCTTGAGTGATTTGTCCCGCGTATTTGGGTATCGATTGTGTGTGCGCGGCACGCTAGTTATGTTCGAAACGTCGGGCACAGCTGAGAAGTGGAACGCCGCCGTCCCGTCGAGATCGGAGCACGGAGCGACAAAATGAGAGCGCCGCTCGTGTTTTGCGTCGCGGCAGTTTTTCCCACGATCTTCGTAGCTTCCCGTGGCGACGATGAGGATCGCGAGGTAAGTACGAGTCAAAAGATACTTAGTTATTCGATCCTTTCAAAATTCGTCTTCGATCAGAGATTCGTCATCTGAAGCTAATACAATTTGATCTCTTTTTTTTTTCACGGTTCGTCGCTTCAAAATTGTTATTTTTAATTGATACTGATGTCGCTCTTACTTAACTCACCGAAAATAAAATCGCGAATTCAATTTGCAGACAGAATAGAAAATAATTCGTGTAAAGTAATCAAGCCGGCAATACAAAGCCCGCCCGGGCTCTTTTATACGTGCAGATTTATCCGAAATTCTTTCTCAGTAGGTCATCGTTGTGTAACACCCTTGAAATATTATCTATTATCAAACTTCAGTTTAATACACCTAATGCACCTAATGATCTTCTTGTGCATCTAACGATTGGCGGTATTTTTTCTTTTATTTTAAAGCGTGTTGACATTCGACTTGAGATTTTACAGAAAACGAATATTATTCAAAACTAAAAAATTTTGGGAAGCTGAAATATCTCGAAAATCTCGAGATGTACTGAAAATCTTGATATATATATTATGTATTTATTATGTATCATAATGAGAAAATGCATTTTTACTTTCATAACATCTTACGTTATGTCGTTTCAATCTACTTCTTATTTTATGCAAAGATAACAGTTTATTTTTAAGAATCTTAAATGTTTTATTCGGGAAATGTCTAGGCTTCCGAAATATTGGAGATCGTCCAAATTCTCTCAAGATTTCCAAGAATTTTCAATTTCAACGACGAGTTTCGAGGCACATCAAGTTTTTACGACTGAAAACGCTTTGAAAATCCTCGTATAAGCACTCGGAACGTCGTTAGTCGAGAATATATATCCCGTGGGCTGCAAGGACTCGCACTTGGTCCTTATTTGACCATCCCGCTCGTCATCCTTCCTCTCGTGATTTTCACTCGAAAATCTCCGTTTTTCGCTACCGGCCAGGCGGCTACGCCATTGACGGGAAACGATCTTGCGGCATGCTGTTTCTCAGAAGTAAACACTCTGCCCCTCCGGCTCCCGGGGATCGTCGTTTCTCTTCTTCTCCGCCTCCACGTTCTTCTTATCCACACGTCAAACGCTTGCCGTCCTTTGATGTCGCTCCGACTGCTCCGACACCGTATTAGCCTTTTACGTGTATCGCGCACAGTCATCGCCGGTCATCGATCTCTCCGTTTTTGACGAATCGCCTCTTGATACGCGCGCGAGACATAATTCCCGATAACATTTAAGGGAAAGGTACCAATACCCGAACACTTAAGCATAGAAAATGTACCAATACCTGAACACGTATCTGTGTCTGGACACCTTTAAAAAAATATAAATTTATGAAAATAAACGTTTGGATATTACAACTGAAGTTTCAAACTACAAGAAAAAATACTTTTATCTTTGATTTTAATTCGCGTTATACTTATAAATAATAAAGGTGTTCGGATATAGGATACATGTTCGGGTATTGGTACCTTTCCCTTATTTATGCAAAAAAAAAAGAAAGAGAAAACTACAAAACGTTACTTGTCTTTTTGACATCAGAGGACCGCTCGTAATTTGTACGTTCAAGATCATAAAATTCGCCCTCTCGATCATCGCGCAAAATCAATATGACTTCTGAACTCGCTAATCTTCTTTTTCTCATTGTCAGATACAAAATTCCACGACGACGCGAGATGTCGGGTGTAAGGAAGATTGTACAAAATTGTTGCTCGATCAACTTTTTACGTCGGCCGTCTCGCCCGACGAGGAGGACGATTACAAACGCAGGGGGAGAGTTCATCCCTCGCGGATCAAACGCCGTGCGACGCATCGTCCTCGTGCGAAGCCGAACGCGAGGTCGAGAAACTCGACGAGGGGACCCGGGCGACGCGATGTAGGTCGCGTTCCTGTTGTAAGATCTTCCAACAAAACCGTTCTCTATGAGAACAACGAGAGCGCCGATGCAACGACCCTTTGGAATCGCACGGACGAGAACGGCGACGAGGACGACGCACGAATCTACGTTCGCGAATCTTTTAATTACGATCCGTTTCACGAAGGACTGGAGTCTCTCCTGGCGAGATTGATCGAAGCGCTGGAGAACAATTCCAGGGAGGACGAGCCCGACATACTCAACTCGAGTGCCATCGACGACGCGAGTGGCTTCGACGACGAGGATCGCTGTCAGAAGTGGCTGAACAACCGGGAGAAGATCGAGACAGCCTTTCCGGGTAAAAAAATAAACGAAAATTTACGGTCGAACTCGCTAAATAGATATCGTCAGAGTATATGGTTTCTCTCGCGTCGAACGACGTCCGACATTGTGTGTTTTGTGTGCGTGTCCGCAGGATCCGTCGCCGATCTGCCGGGGTGCCCCTGCCTGTACCCCAACAGCATCTTCTACAACAACCAGATCTGGGACAGTAAGCGGGACAGGAAGTTTCGGTGGCGCGACGTGAGCCACGACAAGGATCGGATCGCTATCTACAAACCCGGTGCCGTTTATTGCGTGCAGACTCTACCGTCGCAGGAAAACGAGAGCGCTATCGTCCAGCACTGTTGCTACGATGAAAGCAGGCGGCTGCTGACCCGCGGTTCCGGCGCCGGCACGCCGTACATCGTCAGCCCGGACGTTTCGCCTTTGCTGCACGACAAGATCGACCTGCTGCCCTGGCGGCTCTGCAAGGGTGACTTCACGAGGTATACGCGGCGTCTCGTGCCGACATCCGGTCTTGTATATATACAAATTCGATACGCAACCGAAGTACAAAACCGTATATATTTTAGCGGCACAGGTAACTCTCGAATAACAATTGGTTCCGTACAATTCAAGACTGTAAAATTGGTCATTTGATTCCGAGGGATTTAAAACAAAAACTTATAAAGAAAAAAACAACATAACTTTATAACATATTTTTTATCAACATATGTTTTATCAACAATATGTTGATCAAAAAAATAACATAAATAAAAAATAATTTTTTTTACAATGCAATTCAAATACCGTGTTATTCGACGGTCATCTGTATTTTAGTGATTTTAGACTAGCAATTTTAGCAATTTTATTTTATGTTTTATATGTCCCAATGTGTCTGCCACGATAGGCCGGCGATATTGAAATTTTTGTAAAACGCTGGCAAAAAAATAAATACCATCCAATATAAAATTTTGAATGACAGAAATAGATAACAATGCAAAGTAAAAAGTATGCTGCTCAGCAATTAATAATTTTTCTTTTTAATTATGCTACACGATATTTATTTTCATTATATGCTATAATAAAAATTTAGCGAACAAATTGTGCGAATAGAGTCATATAAACAGAATGTTCATTACCATTCGATTCGCGTAACTGACTCGCTCATATATTCTTATGTACTTAACAAAAAGGCACACTCTTATGTATTTTACATTGTAGGTACAACGAAGTAAGAATACCGAATAATGACAACGACTGCGAGATAAATCCGGATAACGAAGAATATCAACATCAAGTGGAAAGAGCGAAAAATTATTGAGATACAATATTGTCTCTCGATTGTACCAAAAAGAGCTATACTTGCCTAATCTCCACTTCAATTGTGTTCTAAAAGAGAGTAGCATAATAAATTTATATTTATTTCCTTAAACATTCTAGTTTTATATCAATAAATACCGTGTTGAAAAGACCACTTAAGAATGCCTACTGTCCATGTAAAAGTTATTTATTTCTCTTGTTATTTCGCGTGGTGACATAAACGTTGCAATAATTACTAATCGATTAACCAGCAATATTAGTGAAATCCTATCTATATTAATGAAAGTTATTTATTTTTCTCACTATACGGGAAGAAATGCGAAGAAAAAATATATGCAGTATCACTCGGTGTTCCAAGCTTCATGCATTTATAATTTATATTTAGAAAAATAACTAACCGAGATAGAAATAAATAAAATATCTTGTTTCTCTCTCATATATCACATAGCTACCGATATTACGTTCTATAATGCAACGTTATATTATATTTTCAAGTCATACTTTTTTATCAAACTCTTTTTTGCTGCAATATATCTTGTGTTTTTCGAGAACTTGAATAGGATAATCAACAGCATCTTCTCTGACATATCAGCATTTTTTATTATTGCTTCTCCGCCCGACGTTTTAATCGTCCCTCCATCTCCCATTTGTAAATAGAGCATTGAAATATTCTTAATGTTTGGACGATTATTTTAAATAAATTATTACAAACTGTTTTAACATATATTATGTGTTTTATAAAATTTTTCTCATTTTATGTAATAACAAATATCATAAAAATTGTTGACTAGATAATGAAATGCAAAATAATATAGCAACCTGAAAGGTACTCATTTTTTCGTAATGAGAAAAACGCGAAAAAAAAATGTTAACATCACACGGTGTTCCCAAGCGGTCACCCATCCAAGTACTAACCGTGCTCAACGTTGCTTGACTTCAGTGATCGGACGAGAACTGGTACTTTAAAAACGTTTTTTTTTTTTTTTTTTTTAATATGTTTATTGCACACCATATAAATTGTCGGGATTACATATATTTCCAATAAACAAGAAAATTCTTATGAACTAGGGTACAATCAGTCTGGCCCAACTTGGGCTCTCGCAATCGAATACATATTAGTCTTTGGTAATAGAAAATAAACGATATCTTATTGTGTTGCACTTAAGTCTAGTGTGTTCCGTAACTCATTATAAAAGTATGCTAGAAAAAGGTGAGTAAAAAACTAGCTATTTTAATTTTAGGTTTGGTACTTTAAAAACGTGATTTGGATGTTAACGCCAACATGATTCTTATTTGTGGATATAACTATACTCATATATCTCTATTATTTCCAAACTTTATTTTTGTTATAAATGTTATAAAAATCATTATTTGATCAAAGCAGTAAAGTCATGAAATCTTTCCTTTATATGAAAACGTTGCCTTGCGACGCTGACCTTTTAGGAGAGAATTTAGCGTCTTTGTGACTCCAATTATTACATTTACATTAAAAATAACTTATTATTGAGCTAATGAGCAACGGATAACAAATGCAAAATCAAATGTCTCTTAAATTTCCTTATCATATCCCGTTCGATGAGTGAATCAGATCAAACGTGAATTAAACGCGAACGAACAATACTGGACATTCTGTTCTCATGACCGTTCAGTCGTTGGTCGCTTAGTGTAGACACGCCTTAAAACGGACAAAAGCAGGGAAAGACTTCCCTAGCAGTATCTTCCCTAAATAAAATGATGGCGAAGACGGAGAGAGGAAACAACCCAAACCTGAAAGAAATTTTTTTTCAAACAGATAGTGTTCAGTAATTTGACTGTGTTGCACCGTTAAATAAACGAATTGACAATTTGCAATAATTCTTAGAATATATTGTTTTCTCATCTCAAAAACTATAACAAGTCAAGGAATATTCAGAGTCTCCTCCTATATAATATCTACACACACATATATATATATATATATATATATATATATATATATATATATTTATGTACACATGTACATTTATTCTAGACACATGTAAAAAAATATGTGGCTGTATGTGTGAGTGCAGGACGAGAGTGTAGTCGGTCGTCATGGTTACCGCTTGCAAACGTGAGACAGCAGCGGTTATACACTTGTCAAATGTATGTACCGTAAGCTCCGACTTGGAGTGGCTTACAACGCAGGAGCATTCACCCGGACGCTTGGACGCATTGTTTTAATGCCGCGTGACTGATCAACAGAATGGATTGGGCCACCGACCTCGAGATTACTTCGAAGAAGGTAATTTCAGAAGATCTTAGAAAGTCAGCTAAGAATTTAATATTTCTAAGGAACTCCGAACGACTGCTACAGTTAAACTTAAGTATGAAGTGCACCGATTAATTTGCAGCTGCTGCCTCGCCTAGGTAGGCGCGCAGGTCAGAGTAATTTGGAGGAGAAGTCTGACGATGATCCTCTGGAGAGCCCTATATCCTTCTCGTCTGGGAAGTCTGTATCTGTGCAAAGACCGATAGTTCCACCTCGGTCGAGGAAAACCGGCTGGGGCGATGAATTGAAAAGCGGCAAGTAAGTAAGCTCTAAACTCAAATACAGAGCTAACACGAGTTTAAGACTCATGGATGTACGAGCAATACAAATTTTCAATGTTTCCCCCCTTTTTTCTCTAATGTGCAATAAAACTGTTCGTGCCCATGCGGCACACTTCGCATCTAGTGTCTCAAAAAGAGATAAAAAGTTTACTGCACAAATAGTTGAATTGCATATAAGTGAGAGTAAAAAGGAGTAAAGAGTATTGAAAAATTTTTATCGCATATAAATATGTACATCCGTCCCAAGAGATTCATGTAAGGTTTATTACGGTTTGTAATATAAGTGAGTCAATCGATTCAACTTATATTAGTATTCTGCAGGTAATAAATATAAGTTTGAATCGTTTACAAAGTGGAGTTTAAATGGGTTAAAATAAATTTATTAAGTACAACCAGTTAAGCAATTCCTTTTTCATTATACAGATCAAGGGCGGCGCCAAACGTCATTGAACAGTGAGTACAATTCATAAAAATGAAGAATCAGATATCTAGCTATTGACGAACTATTTCTTAGGGAGCGTTTTCGAATGCTTGACAAGGAACAGCAAGAAGACGGTGAGCTGATTCAAAACGAGTTGTATTAAGAGCTTGTACATTACTTAATTAACTATTCAATTAGAAATTCTATCTCCCACTTAGATCAATCCCTTATAGAAATTTAATACTGTGAGTGATTATTTGGCTAGTAATTAATTACTTATTTTGAGTATTAAAATAATTAAAAACAGTACTTTTAATACTCGAAATAAGTAATTAATCACTAGCCAAATAATCACTTACAGTATTAAATTTCTGTAAGGGATCTTTCACTAATATAATTTTCTAACATTGATAATAAGAGAAAAGCATGGAAAAAATTAAATAGTTATTATTTCTTTTCATCACTCACTTTTTCTTCAGTGTTATTAATCTTTTGTATTTGTAGATATTCCAGTTATACCTGATTTAGATGAAATTCAGGAAGATAATATCTCGTCTGAGATTGCAAGCGCTCCTATGTAAGTGTGTTCTCTTTTTATTATTTTTTATTATTTTAAGATATCCATAAAAAATTGTATCAAAATTCCTATATGAAACTCGCGTATGAAAATAATATATAATTATAATTCTAAATGCAAAAATATTAAAATAATTAATATCCATTTCTATCAACGCAGGTTAATTTTATTCTCGGTTTAACTTACCTGTCATCTTTTCCTAGTTCTTAAGAGTTAGAAAAAGATAGAAAGTAAGTTAAACCGAGATTAAAGTTAAATCTACATAGGCATATAAGTCTTTCGTACAATGAGAGAGAAAAGAATTATATTGAAAATTATAAATTATAAGTGTCTGTTTTGCGAGAATTGTTTTGCTCTTTTAATATACCTATAATAGATTATAATATTTTATTATTTTATAATTATGTGAATAATGTTATTTATTTCATTTAAAGAAAAAGTTTCTTTGTATCTTGGGATATTATTTTTAGAGTCAACGCAAATAGAGTGACTGCGTACGAGGAATTGGACACTGATCTGGTGAAAAATGCTGCATACACATCGTTGGACGGCGTCAGCCTTTCTCTCCTCGCGGATAAGCTGTACAATGAAAATTTAGTGAAGGAACCGGACGAAGTTTGGAACTGGAATCTCCTTTTCACGCAAATTTCTTCGGAGATCAATAACGAGACGCAAAAGAAGATTGAGGCCTAAAGATGCGTCAGATCGCGAGTTTGAAATAAAAATGGAAATTGTGGGTATAAAATAACGCGTTATTTGTTATATCATTCATTGATATTTGTACATTGTTTTCTTGATATTTTGGAAATAAACTTAAAAATTAATCTAATCATTGCTGCGCAACCTAATCTCCCAAATCCAACTATACAAAAATGTGAAACGTTTTCTTCTCTCGCAAGAAAGTAAAAATACCTAAATCATAACATAATTTAACACCGATTTAAGACTTTTGTTCACTCATTACAGCTATTTTGGTCTAATGATATCAGAAGCGGGATAATATATCATAAAAATTCTTACATTAAAATAAAAACGTCTTTCAATAAAATAGCGTTTGTAGCTGCCCAGATAACATGCATGTTGCATAAGACGTCATAAATATCTTTACGACGTCTTATGCAACATGCATGTTATCTGGGTGATAAAATAGACTTGTAAAATATATTAAAAACTCTCCTTTTGTTTGTAATCAATAAATAACCTACATATATGTCGAATTGAATAGTGCCTGATCAAGGACGAAAACAAATTGTTTGATAGTTGCAGAATTGAAATAAAAATTTTCGCTCTCATATATTAAATTATAATAAAATAGGAGTCTTCAGTATATTTAAATATATATTACAATTATTTTATAAAAATATAAAGATACTGCACTATAAAACGAAAAATGACACTGTAAGAAGTTATAAGAATATAATTTAGCTTTTTAACATTGTTTTTCATGTCTTATAATTCACAATTTTGCCAAGTATGACGTTGCACGTACTATCAACGCGGAATGCGGACTTGGCAGTCGAGCCAGCAAAATTTCTGAAGTCTTCGAGAGATCAAAAAGGATCAAGGTTGAAGAGCAAAATAGTTTTAAAATCGTGAAAAAATCAAGTTTTAAAAAGCAAAAAATGGCATGCCGCAATCTGCGGTGCCTGCATATGGAAGCGACAAATTACCTCGTTTGACCTATTCGATTTACCCCCCAATTTGGAAATCGCGGTACTTCGAGGAGTGACGTGAAGACTCGGACCGTGCAGGCGTGCAAATCCGTGGTCGTGAGACGAGCCACGAACATGCATGCGCAATCGGGAGTCTGACCACTCAAAGCTACTTGAAGCTTACGACAACGTGACAACACCCACTGAGCAGATCTGCCAAGCTCTACGATAAGCGATCAATGTTCAGTTGTGCCATCACTAGCACACGCTTCCGAAGGTACGGCCTCGCCAGGCGCTATATAAACGAACTCTACCGATCTAGGAGCACGTGCGAGAAACGGGCGAGTTCTCTTCTCGATGCCGCGGACGAGTATGCCGCGATCGAAAATCGTTCCGCGTACCTTCGCAAAATGTTACGCGAACGCGGAACGTCATTATCGCATCGTTAACAACAATTTCGCGATTATTATCTAAAAAATCGGACGCAGCGAAGACCAGTCTTTAAGATAATGGCCATCTAGTGGCAGACCGTCGCTTCTTCTTTGTCATGTTAAAAAGAAAAAAAAACAAAGCGCTGTGCGTAGCACAACATCGGCTGATCGCTGAACTACCGCTGAAACCACGCTGAATGGTTGAACGCAGGCGCGTGAAGAATGAATGAATAACGCCACGAGTTCGACGCAATGTCAAAAATGTAATTGGAAAGCAAGAAACTGCGGAGATGATGAGCGAACGTTTAGAAAATAGTCACGGGACTATTAGTGAGAATTGAACCGACGAGATTTTTTGTTTAAATCAGCGTGACTTCTCGACGATCGATTCCCGATTGATCGCCCACTGTACGTTTGTTGCCTTTCGGCAACGTGGTAATCACGTTCGTCGAACTGTCGTCGGCAAACCGCTAAACGTTGACCGTGGTGGCTATCGATTTTTTCAGAACTGTCCGGGAATTACGTGGCCGACGATCCTCGATGTAAAAGGCCGACTTAACCTGAACCTGAACCTGAACCTATTCTCATCGATGGATTACATTTTTTTGTACTACGACAATCAATCAGTCAATTGTTTAATCAACTAACGTATTACAATCTCTGTTGGTACAAATGACACAGTATGCTGCCGTTTCTTGGAGTATCGGAGTTCAGAGGCGAACGTCACGCGACGCAAAGCTGCTGCTCTGCGACTATCTAGTGAGTATATTGAGAACTTGCATCTATTAATTAATTTAAGATGCAATTTTATAAAAGCACTTTAATTCATTATTTTTATTTCTGTTATTATTATTTATTATTTAAGCCTTTTAATTTAATCGTTTGGTATCTCTATCTAAAGTATTTAACAATTCTTTTGCAGAATTAATAGAAAATAAATTTAAAAGGCAACGACATGTTTCGGGATAGCCAAAAGATCGTCGTGGAGGACGGGCTCGCCCCGTCCGCACCGTACGTCATAAACATTCGAATGGAAGATCTGTTGGAGAAATTGAAGCTGCTGAATTACGACGCGGAATTCGTGCACGAGCTAAAAATGAAACCGATCAACAGGTGAGATAATCGCAATGTCGATACAATATATTTAATACCATTTAATACCTGATAAGATAATTGTAAACATTGTGAAAACAGGCATCACTTTGTAATTCCAACAAATCCCGGTGAGCAGTTTTACACGTTTACCTGCCTGGCCGCGTGGCTGATTAGAAAAGCTGGGAAAAGTTTTGAAATGCCGCAAGAATCGGACGATCCTAATTCCACGATAGCTCTGATCTTGGATTATCTCAGGGAGGTCGGCATACCTGTGGAATTCCCACCCAATAAGCTTAAGCAAGGCAGCGGGGAACACGCGGTTTACGTTTTGGATAATTTGGCTGATAATGCTTTGAAGTTGGCAGAATTCAAATGGAAAAGGTACGGTATATAATTGGCGTTTTCGTCGCAACTTTTATCAAGTTAAATGACTTATTAAAATTACCACCAACGATAGGGTAAATATCCCACCCGATGAGCCTTCTCCAGAACCGGAAATTGAGGATGACGACGCGGAGTTGATCTTGGAGAAAGTGGAGGAGGAAATGATGGCCGCGGAGTATGACGACGAGGATCAAGATGTCTTGCACATAGACGACATTACGAAGCTTTATGGACAAAATACTGTAAATAAAATTTTATTCTCACATAGAAGAATTGCGAATAATGCATAATACCGTCATCAAGATTGTCAACTGGTTTTTTTTTACGTTTCAGAGCGAGACGCAAAAGCTAGACAGCATTTTGGAATCTACGACTAATAGGGAAGAGTGGCAATTAGAATTGGAAAAAGTTCTACCTCGTTTGAAAGTGACCGTTAAGACAGGTAATGTCTTTGAGCGAAAATTGATTAGCTAGAACGAACACCACTGTATATTATAATTTATTGCAGACTCGAGAGACTGGAGAGCGCATCTCGAGCAGATGAAACAATTGCAAACGAATATTGCGACTAATCTGACCGGCACGAAGGCTCACTTGAACAAAATCTACACCGATATCGGAAATACTTTAGACAAGATCAAAACTAGAGAAACTTATCTTAATAGGCAGCTCGAACCGTCTTTAACACAATACCGCTCACTGCAAGTGAGTTTACGTTTAAATTTATAATATTTTTAGTGACCAACCGTTTTAATTGATTGACTCATTGACTGCGTTAAATTCCTTATGTAACCTGAGTTTTTGTTCACTAACGTGCTGAGGATGACCCAAAGACAGGGTCGAAACATACGCTATTCTTATTTGAATATTCTAGATGGTAATAAATTATATAGCGTAGTAATTATCGCGCCTGGCTTTTATTGTCATGTTTGTTAATGTTGTTCGATTTTATAACATTTTTATGTTATATATTATTTTCGTATATATATTATATTTTTTATACGTATTATTAAGTTACACATACGGAGTGACACGTGAATTTATCATTAATCTAGGAAGAATTATCAAAAATCAAGGAACAGTACAGAGACGTTAGTGGCGGCGTTACCGAACGGACGCGGATGCTTAATAAATTAATGGAGGAGTTGGAACACATAAAGAGAGAGATGGATGAGAGAGGATCCAGCATGACAGACGGCAGTAAGTATAAAATTAGATATTCCATCAGATTTAAGTATCTTATAATTTCACCCTAAAATAATTCCTCAGCGCCGCTTATTAATATAAAGAAGACAATCACGAGAATGAAGAATGAGATTTCCGAGATGAATATTCGAATCGGCGTGTTGGAATACAGCTTGATGTGCGCGCGAGTACGGGATCGGACGCAGCTGCGGGAGGACATGAACAGCACGAGTGCCTCGGTGATAATTTAACGCGCACGTCGTGTGCACATCTTTGTTATTTATATTCACATACTTCAATCCGTCCAACACGTGTGATGTCACGTCTAGTCTTGAGTGGTCTTGAGTATTGTCAACACGGGTCCAATTACGCTGCCCCCAACGAAGTTGCGACAATGCAACTACGTAGAACTGAAGGTACCGCATCGACTGCAGTAATGGAGAACGTGAATTTCTCGTTACACACTTTATACTCTTATACTTAATTAGCTCGCAATTGTCAACGATGGGTTGTCTGTCGACACCGTCACAGAGTTTCAATTACAGTTAAATAATAAAGCGTGTTCTTCGATTGTTTTTTTTTACCCAATGTGATCTTAACTCACTCTTGTCTTATCTGAATCGAAAACACCCTCCCTCCCTTCACTTCCCGCAGCTCCTGTATTTTTTTTCTGCGGATATCGCATTCGTGACTCTGGAAATTGTCGATCAACGATCAATGCGCACACACGCAACGATGGTGAAAGAATACGGATATGTGTGTGCGTGCGAGAGCGTGTGCGCTGCGCTGCGTGAAATTTGCGTCCGCGACTTCAGTCGGCGCGCGAGCTCGCGTGTATCCGCGCGTTTGTTTCGCGACTCGAGAGTCTCAGCGTCACGCACGTCGGTGCACCGGCGAAACGAACGCGGGAGGCGCATCTCGATCTCGAAGACAACAGGTGCGTAGGAAGGATCCTTTTGTTTTGATTGAATCTACGCGATCCAGCTGGTCTCTTATCGAATTCCCCGAATTTTGCGCCGTTAATATCGATGCTATGTCGAGATGAGGCAATACGAGACGATCGCTGAAACGATATTACGATCGACAAATTCTCCAATTATCTCGTACATCCATCGGCGAATCGATCGCTTATAATTGAATCGCGGAAACACCCTTGTTTGCCGATTCAAGGATTGATTACGTTGCGGACGTAATTGCTTTTATCGTTCGTAACAAAAAAATTTCGCCGACGATTAGTGTTTGCAATTACGCGCTGTTATAATAAAGTGCTAATCGAAAATGTATCGACAGGAACGATAAGGAAATTAATCTTGACGGGACTACGGCTATTTTTATTACGCACTAGTATCAATAGCGTAATTTGTTGTTTTACGAAGGGACATATATAGATTTAAGTTTAATCTCGTTTACGTAATAAATGCGGAATTTATGGGAACGGCCCCTTTTTTATCATTCGCATTTGCGAAGCAATCAATTCTTGTGAAGCAAGATTCTCTAGAAAACTAAAAAATGGAAATTAAAAACATGTTGCGACACGCGATTTGTTAAATCGTAATCTGCAAGCGTAGCTGAGATCATTATACGAATGAAACGTGAATCGTGTGCCGTTTCTCCATCTGGTCGTGTAGCAGGATATGATAGATAGCTTCCTTTCGGATGCATGTGTTTGAGTCGTGACACGCAATTACCGGAGAGATATTTTCTCCTCATTGCTTTCACTTTCACAATTTCTTCATGTTTATAACGCATCCGACATCAGCCAAGCGCGAAAAATTTTAAGCAATCTCGCTGACATATTTGCAATGTATATTAAACTGTAACAATATTTGTAATAATCAAAATAATAAATATAAGTGATATAACGAATAAAACAAGCTATATATAATAGGAATAAATAATTAATAAATTTCTTTGCAATTATTCTGTTTATGCTGTAACCTATATTTTCTGTTGATTATGTTTTGTACGTTATATAATTTTGTATATTATGTAACATACCAAAAAAGTTTGGAAGACGAGCTTATACATATATCGAACGTTGTGCAAATGAAATTGCTTCAAATGCACATATTCTTTTTACACCGGAGAGATATGTAAATGAGTTTAGATAGGAAAGTCTAAATACGAGTACTCCGCGATGAATCATAGAATGAAAAAAAGTTTGTGTCGCGATATCTACGTAATAAGATATAACTATCAATAGGTGTTAACGATAAATATATAGAGCATTACGTAAATGAATTTTATGATCATTGAGAAGTAGTTATTAGGTTTAATCTAATTGCTCAATAAATGTAGAAAAAAAAAAACAAAATGATATTGCTTAATCCGACGAGTTTCAGTATAAAGTTATTTTACTTTATTACGGAACTCATTGATATTCATTTATAAGCTTCCAAATATAATTTTTAAGAATCTAGATTTTGAAGAATTTATGCTATTTTTTCGGCCGAAATTCAGGTTTTCACGGATTTCGCAATACTTTTACTGTCCAAAGTCATCTGAATTATATTTAATAATTCCTTTCGAGTGAGTAAGTTAACGTGACTTATTTTGCGAATATTTATCATCGACTACATGATACTCTCGGAATAGTATTTGGTCATTTTCCGTTCGACGTATTAATTGAAAGAATCGTTGGTGCAGGCACGCAGTTTTTATCAACGCCTCGAGCGATCCGCAAAGTATTGTTTCACATATCTTTCACGCCTGCAATCGCATGAATAAATCTGAACTTTGAGCGGCAAAGGATAGACGCGGTGCTTATTAATATAGTCATGAAAAAATACTCCTTTCCTCCTACTCGTCATTCCATTATTTGTTCCACCAAGATCCACGATTAGTCATTAATTCGTCATCCAGCGCATTAATATCTGCGCCCCATTTGCGCATTGCGCTCGTTATGTAAAATAGTCTTCGACTTTTCTACACGGAAGCTGCACGTCATAATCTCACGAAATGGTCGATGCTGTCGAGATGACCGTCTTAGAAAACGGCGAGGATGTAAAGTAAGGTGTACATAGTTGGGGAATGGCACAGGAAGAGACATCGTGTGTGCTAAAAGGAAGACCGCGAATAGGATCGCACTAACAGGTGCCGGTTACACAGTTCCTCGCGAAAATCTCGATATTTCTAATAAATAATTCATCGCTAACTCATCAAGGGAATCAACATCATCTGTGCGTGCTTGCAAGCTACTCGCAATCCATCGATAGTGAATAAGAGAAAAAAATCGCGTACGAAGCCCGGAATTGTATTCAAAGCTCTTCTCGCGTTTCAGTTTCGTTTGGACTCGCGCGATTTGTTTTTGATGCGATAAATGTAATAAGATTACCGATTGTCATTTCGTAACGTGCCGTTTTTAATCTAGAGAAGTTCAGGGAATATTGATCTCGGTAGATTGCCCGAATGAATTTATCGTACAAAATAAGATTTCCATCGTTGTCGAAGGTATGTCAGGGGAGATCGAAGAAATATCTCGTAGCTGCCGCGAAGGAGATCTTATCTTAACTTGATAAAACTAAGGCAATCCGTTCGTCTTTCATAATATTCAATTTTATCGGAAATAAAGCACTCGAAATCTAACAATCGATACCGACATCACTCTCGGCCCGTTCGTCATCATCGATATTCTCGATTAGTGACTAGACTTTGTGCCTAACAGTTATTTAATTGTAACACACGGATAAGCATCCACGCCGGAGAGATACACGGAAATAATATTTTGATTTCGAGAAACGGCGACTTTCTATTCTATTTTTTGTGACCATTAGTGTGTGAAAGTAAGTTTTAAGTAACTCGAGGATCGCGCCTGAAACGTGCAACTAATTTCTCGGTGGAGAGGAAGGCAGCCCGCTGTATATTTTACTTCTTCCTCGGATTCTTTGAGACATCCGAGGGAGTAGAAAAATGGCTGAGATCGAAATGTCAGTCCCAAAGGAGCCCTCTCCTAAAACGCGCATGTATGCAACTTCTACGGAGACGTCAGTGCGGTAAGAATCTTCGCGAGTCAGTGCAATTGAAATATCTCTTGTTAAAAACCGGCAACGTTTCCATTTATATCTACCGACTCTTTAAATTTTCTATAATAAAACCTCGAACAAAAAACCGTCAAAGATTGGACATATCGAAATCAAAAACACATTCAAAAGTATATAGAATATGATTTTGGATAATATTTCTGGAGTTATAAAATATATCTGTCAAATTATAAGGACATCTAATGAAATCACATTTTTAGATATTTTTTCTAGCTTCTTCCTCGTCTATTTATCTTGTTCATCATCGTCTCAATCCCTTTTTATTTCTTTTTCCCCGCAATTCTATTTTTTAATAGACGTACGTTATATGCATTGAATGGATCATAGAGAACATTATAAAAATTTATTTATTCGTTACGTACGCACGTAAAAAGGAACGAGGAAGATAATTACTTCAGGAAAATCGTAAACATCGTGAAAACCTTCGGGCAGGAAGGCAAGAGTAGCAGAAAAATAGAAAATTGGAATGTTGTCGGAAATGTCCCGATAGAAGAGAAGCTTCAACGATTTCCGAACACTAGATAAATTTCGATACGCTAGATAAGTTTCTTTATCATTAGTTATCGCAGTTTCTGTAATTGTTATTTCAAATATTTCTATAACTACGTAGTCAGCGCTGAAACAAGTAAGCAGCCGTCTAATTAAAATAATGTTCGAAACAATGGCATCGCCAGTCATCGCCCACCGTTCGTCCAGTATAATTAACACTTTCGCTTATAAAAAATTCTGCGGAGAGTATAACGTAACGTTCGGTATACTATTACGTAAAGATGTAAGATTCATATGGCTTTTCATAAAAAGCAAATTAATGGGAAAGTTGAGAAACTGACTGAAAAACAAACTGACGAAAAACTAGATATATAAATTAAAAGTTTACGGTATTAAAATTTATAATTTTAGGAGTGGAAAGAATTTCAAATACAATAGTATACATTTTACATATTATATGTAAAACAATAAAATATAAAATATTTTATAAAACATATTTTTAAAATATAAAATATAAAAAATATATTTTATATATAAAAATTCCTCAATTCATACATACATACTTCAAAATAAAAAATTTACTCTAGTTTGAATTCTTCGTATTATATCAAAGTAGCAATATTTTTAATTGATACAATGATTAATACAATGTGATACACATTTTAATCATGATTTGGGTAGCTTGTTATTTTATTTTAAACATTCGCACGTTTTGACACTCGCTCTGTCGACCAGCAACGCATACTTTCCTTCACATCTCCGACGTTCAATGATTACATCATTACGTCCAAGTAAAAAACAAAAGAATAGTTTCATCTATAAGAAACTACAATATGCCGCTATATATGCAGAGTATCGAGTGTAGAAAGTGTGCTGGTATAGTGCAGTAGAGAAAATAGTAAAGTAGAGAGATCTGCATTCGTCTTCCGATGATATTTTATAAATTTTTCGGCAAGGATGTGACAAAATAACGATCTTCCGCGATCGAGATGCACTGCTGCGGGCTGTTTAACGCGAGACAAAATTTGATGTCTCGTATCTCGCCCGTTCTCGATTGTTACCGAGATAAACAGCGGTAAGATAGGTTAGCGTACACACCCGGTATATGGGATGGGACTCCGTACTCCGTGTAAAGCTCCGTACTCCGCCAGCCCAATTACGGGTCTCGCGAACGTCGCTTTTCCGCGGGGAGATACCTACATTGATGAATTAAATTTATTAAATCATTGAAATCGCCTTGTTTACGTTCCGTTCGACTCCAAATGACATGCAACGCGTACAGTGTCCACGAAGTACCGCAGAATGCTCCTTACGCGAGCGGGACCGACGGCTACGCGTTCCTGGAGTTACTTAATTCCAATTAAAACGTTAATCAGAGCGTAATCAAAGCGTAACGAGTTGACTTTCACCCGATCACAACGATTTCAGTCAACGCCCAAACGTTTCACGTCAGAGACGTTTGCCTTGACCACCCGATACATTCCATTTTCTCAGATAACTTTTGCATACCTAGCTGTCATTCACTGACTGATTTTGCACGTAACCGCACGACTAGTGTAACAACATGCATTATTTGTAAGAAGTTTTCCCTTAAGTTCCTAATAATTAATAAAAATCAATCTTGATAATTGATGATAATCTTGATAATCTTGACTCCTGACTTATCCGTCAGGAGTCAGATAAGCTTTTGAGTTTACATTCCTGAATTATATTTGAGCTTATATTTGACAAAATATGTACAATTTGCTTGCTTTTGTGCAGTCAGTGGTCAGTGATATCGCAAAAACTGAAAAAATCGCGATTTTCAATAAATATATTCCTTATAAAAATATTCCTAAATGTATCATAACCTTTTTTTCTCTCTTTCTCTCTCTCTCTCTCTCTTTCTCTTTCTTTCTCTCTGTCGCAATATGTTACTCTAACTCCAATTCTAATTAAAATATTTTTGTAGCAAAACGTTACAGTTTGCCCATCTCAGGTAGATAACAATTTGTGTCAAAATTCCAGCTTTCTGACATGAAATCCTCTTTTTGCTCATGTTCACAAAAAAGACATTCTTAAAGTATTATAACCTATCACAAACATATATTGTTCTGAAACTCTGGGATTGATCTATTTTATGATGTTCGACGAGCCATTTATTTTACGATGCTGAATGGAACTTCTGTTTACTCCAAACAATTTTAATTTTCTATAAATTACGTGGCTAAAGAAATGCCATAGTAATTGATCTTCGTGTGTACAGCGAATAGAAGTTCTCGTGTCGTAAAAGTTGAGAGAAATACTGATTATTATTTGTTTTATTTTTCAGACCTTTAGTTCCCGTAAAAATGGCGCGATCCTACAAAAAAGTTCTCATCGTCTCAATCGTCGGTTTGGTGATTACGCTTCTTGGCATAATCGTAGGAGCACTCTGGGTCACTATGCTATATGACTTGACATTTGCAAAGGTATATTCAAGAACCAGAGGAACTTTATCTCAAACGATGTACATACATATAAGTAAAGGATCGCATATTTATAATCCATAAATTTTTTTTCATGCAGCTATTGACGTTAACGTCAGAGTCTCTCACTTTTAATTTCTGGGTGAAGACTCCTATTCCGATGTACTTCAAATTCTACATGTTCAATTGGACTAATGCGCAGGAGTACTTTCAGACTAAGTCAGTGAAACCACATTTTCAGGAATTGGGGCCTTACGTTTTTCGGTAACGTAACTTCCATAAAATTTCTGCTACTTTTCAAAAGTACAGGACATGAATACTAAGATGTGTGCACGTGTCTCTTTCGCAGAGAAGTCGATACTAAGGTACGCCGCGAATGGAATTACGACAATGGAACTGTCACGTTTCAAAGGAGGAAGACTTGGGTCTTTGAAGAGTCCCTGTCCAATGGGAGTCTAACTGACGAGATTACCAACTTAAATCCAATAGCTGCGGTAAGGAACGATTACTTTGTGATAATTATTTGGCAACTAAATCCGCATAAATTTTCTATCGATATGTTTACACTGTAATATTCAATTTTAGACGGTCGCGTCTTCGATAAAACATAAGTCTCCGTTTATACGTAAGATGGTAGACGGGGTTATGGTGCGTTTAGGGGAGAAGTTAGTATTTACTAAAAGCGTGAACACGCTGTTATTCAAAGGGTTCAATGACACGTTGTTGGACATCGCGCGAAAGATGAAAGTGACCAATTTACCGGATTCTAAATTCGCCTGGTTCTACGGGGTGAGTTCAATGAATCGAACCTTACGCATCGAGCAATTTGACATACGAGTAGTCTCAAATATGATCACGGAAACCATTATTTTTTTTTCTTACAGAGAAACGAGTCGGATAGCTACGACGGCACATTCAACATGTTAACCGGTACAACCAACTTGTATGATATGGGAATGCTAAAAGAGTGGAATTACAGTAATCGGACGAATAATTACGAGGGTTCGTGTGGTAGGATACGTGGATCGTTGGGGGACTTTTGGCCACCTGAAATACATAATACAACAGTATCTATATTTGTCCCTGATATTTGCACGTGAGTACTAAAAGACATTATAATACATATCATTTAAGTTAACATGGAAACCTGTGTTAAATTGTGTTAAATTGTCTTACGAATGATGCACTACTTTAATTATTAAATATCCATTTGCTGAATTTTGCGCTGTTAATTTTTATATCAAGAATATAAAAATATAAAAATTTTAAAACGATCAAATTACGATTAAATTTTGAACAAATTGGAGTACATGTGCTCTTTATATATCTTATTATATCTATTAAATATTATTTATTAATATAAGTTATTTATATGGAGAAATAGTAACGAATTGATACTAAAAGTTAATTTTAATTCTTTCATAATCAAATCTTCAATAATGATTAATGAAAAAATACGTATTAAAATGTGTTTATTGTTCAGGTCTATGGATTTGTCAATTCACGAAAATACAACGAAATATGAAGGTCTAACAGGAAATAAGTACATCGGAACGAAAGATATGCTCGATAATGGTAAAAATGTACCCTCGAGACAATGTTATTGTCCCCATGGGGATTGTGGACCTAGCGGAACGTTAAATATTTCATCTTGCAAATTTGGAGCGCCGGCTTTCGTTAGTATGCCGCACTTTTATCTAGCAGACCCGGGCTACAGGGAGAACATAACGGGGATGTCGCCGAATGAGCAAAAACACGAACTATCGATCGTCCTGGAACCGGTAAGTATCTTATATAAAGTATTACTGTGAATGCAAACAGCAAGTATGTGACGAATATTACATGAAAGAAATTTTAAAGACCACAGGTATTCCACTCTTAGTTAAGGCTGCCCTGCAGTTAAATATATTGCTTGAACCAGTGGAATATATGAGGTAAGTAACAAGCAAACACAGCATAGATAATTATTAGCACATAAAAAAATTTCATAAGGTAAAAAAGAAGAAAGATATTATTGGAAAAATAACAAACCGTTATGAAAGATTATGACAACTTGAGGAAAGAAAACGAAATTTTCTTGAGCTATTACTATATCTATACAATTAACAACAAAATTTATTAATTTATTATTAATAGAAAAATATCCAAAGTGAGGCGAATTTCCATTCCATTTAAAATGTTGATTTTTAACAATGTTTTATATCGAAACTGCTTTGAGTAATTAAAGCCAAAACGTCTAAATTGTTGGAAAAGATACTGTAATATTGAATATAATTATATTAAGGATCCTATTTGGATATGCGCTATAGTTTTTCTATGTGTGCGCAGACCTGTAAATAATTTGATAACAGATGAGAGAACGTTTGTTTGCAATTTTTCAGCATGTTCGAGAATATAAACATGACTTACATCCCGATGCTGTGGTTTACTCAAGAGGCTAATATAACTGCCGATTACGCGAAACAAGTTCAGTTACTTTTAATTCTTCCGTCATTAGGTACTGTGACCTTTTTTGGTATAGGGGGAATCGGAATTCTAATATTCTTTATCGGACTCTTCGTTTATGTGCGACAAAGATGGAGAGGAGAGGAGACTCAAGTATTAATATCCAAATACGATGGCGATGTTAGAACAAGAAACGAAATGTAGTTTATTGCTTCTTCTTACCCGCGTGATTATTATAAGTCAGACGCCAAGATTTAAATTTGTTTTCTCATACATTCACATTATTTCTTGTATACGTCATGACTAAAACGCAAGAAGTTATTTATTCTTTCCGTTAATTTAATACAGCATATCGAAATTTGCATTCAAACAGGTTGACAATCTTCCGTGCAAAGCGAGATTTATCACGTCCATAAAAATATTGCGTAACTTTACATTGTTGTGAAAAATAACATTAATAAAAATAACATTCCATATTTTTATTGGCGCCGGACTTATATTAATTGTGCCTTCTTACGTGCCATGGATAGAGCTAAAAATATTTTTACTTCCTTTATATTTTACTTTACGTCATTTACTTCCTTTATGTGTATTCAAGCTTCCTTCTTTAATTTCGGATATAATTATAGAGCAGAGATAAGACTGTATTAATGTCTTATAAATATTTGAAACAATTAATGTACCATAAGGGTACTAGAAAGTGCCTACTTAAGCTAGTATAGCTATAGATTTTCAATAAGTAATAGTTCACATTGTCAATAACATGTTAAAATGAAAATTTATTCCTATATTTGTCAAGATGTGAAACGAATGTAGCTTTTATATTACCAATATAAAATCTATGAAATATTTGTGCGGCGGAACAATCTTCGAGCATAACTGAAACATCGTTTTCATCAGTTATATGTGAAAGCGCAATTAGAGAAAATCTATTATTGGCATTTTATCATCGATATAAATGTATATTACAGCGAAAATGTATGAATTATATTATTTTATATATATTATTTTAATATTATATATTATTGTCATATTCTTCATATATAGAGGAATCTATTAGTTGTTTCATAGAACAAGTTTTAGATATTTGTTACTTTGTCAACATATGTAAGGTATATTATTTTGTCTACTGTGTTTTCTACTTGCGATAAACTAATAATTACCATTCTAAAATTCATATCGTTAATATTTCTGTCAGACGTACGTAATTACGAGAGTTATATTTCTTTCGAGATATAGCTTAGAACAATTGGGAGAATATTTTTGAATTTTATCATTTTTAATTACTATCTTCAACTCGCGAACGGAAAACTGCGAAATTCAGTTTTTTTGCGATTTCAAGATATAACGATAGATAATGTATAAGCGTATATACAAGCAATATACCTATTTTAACATGAAGAAAAATGATTAGAAGAATATCTTAGTTTTAAAATTGATTAAATTTCAGCAATTTAGAAAAATATGATGAGATCTCGCAGCTACACGAATAAAAAATATTATAGCAAAAAACTTCATTTTGAGCAATTATACCGCATCAGGTCTTGAAAAAATGATAATCTTCGAATCCCAATGATTTTCTTCCAAATCAACGTTTTCTCTATTACGCATGAAATAACACACGGATATGCGTGTATGTATGCAAGAGGAAATATTATCATAAAACATTCAAAGCCGTAGGGAGTAATAAGCGCTATGATTTTAATCATATCGTCTAATTTCCTCGACAGTAATTCATTACGATTGTAGATTCGGTTAAAATTTAGCGAAATGCAAATAATAATTCGTATATAGCAAATACAGAACGCTCGAATATGTGCGTAATTTGCAATAAAGTAAATGCGGCGTTAAATGATGCATCATGTGCAGCGAGACTTATTATACGATTGCGATTATTTTTATTAATAATAAAATAATTTTAACATCTTTTATAAATTACGTTTGCTATATCGTTTCGCGCTAATAACACGCGATAACGATTAAATTAAATATTGCAGTCGGATATCGAAGCTTTAGAAAGTACGTTGAAGAGCAATAGAATAATAGAAATATCGCATGACGTGAAATTATCGAAGGATCGATTCGGATGAAAGTTTCAGAGAAAAACAACCCTATCAATAACTCGAGATCAATTCGCTTGACACTCGTACGTTCGTTTCACTTTATATTGATTTTCGCGGCTTCAGATGTAACAAAACGTGCTGCATTCTTACACGATCGAGCTTTAACACCTGTTGTTGCCCTAAATATCTGTGATATATTCAATGGAGAAGATGTATTTGTGCGCGAAAATGTGAAGAAATATAAAAACTGTTTTACCGAAAAGTATACATTGTTGTTAATTATACCCTTTCGCATATATTGAGCTTCTTGTAAGGTAATTTACTCTAGTTTATCCTTTTTTGTTGCGAAACAGAAAAGTTTCTCTAGTTTATAGTCCTTTGTTGCGAAACAAAAAAGCTTACGTGACCTAAGGATCGCTTCTCATACGAGAACAAATAAAGTGATTAGCCCGAAGCTATCAAATTACGGCGAAAGTACACTCTTTCTGACGTGGATTGCATAAATACTTTTATCGGTAAATCGATACTGTCTAGAACCAGAGCACTAATTACGTATAAAGGGCGTCCTACGTTTCTTTACGTTTAAGTCATCTTTTTATTCGTGGACGGCACCTCGCCGGATTTAATTTGAATGATAGATTCGGGACACTCTGTAGAGAGTGATTTGTATCGTTTCTTTTTGTCCGTTCTCGCCCAGAGATTTTTGCACATTTGCGTATTTCAATGCCTTTTTATATTAACGTATCCTTAATGATGAGCGCGAAACGATTTAATAATAACGCCAAGGGTATCACAAAATTATACACCTTTTTGTGGTATTATCGAACCGTATTTTACGATCAAACAATCGCTTATTAATTTCTCATTGTCTTCAAAACTAGAATTATAATTAAATATGGACATATGTGCGGGGGCTTACCTTTTCTCTCTAATAACTTTCAGGCTTTCCTCGTATATAAACGATCGCTCATTAATTTCTCATTGTTTTTGAAACTAGAATTATAATTAAATATGGATATATGTGCGGGGGCTCTTACCTTTTCTCTCTAATAACTTTCAGGCTTCCCTCGCATATAAACCCCTGCATCTTTCATTATACTTTCCGGTTGTACCCTATTATATTGCGTTTGGGCTACAATATTCCTTTCCTTTAGATCCTTTTCATAAATGTTAATGAATAATATGTAGCTAATTCTATATATCTTTGTCTTTTCATGCATCGTAAAGATAGACAAAGTGTGAAATTTTTTATTTTATCCGACGTGTCTTTTCAATTATTTGATATACTATGAAATAATTGCTATTGATATACTAGAAATAATACCGTTGAATACTATTAATTATTATTAATACTATTAAATACTATTAAATTAATTCCTCGGTAAGTATAATTAACGGCATTCCTACAAAACGTTTTCATTCAAAGCGTCTTTTAACAGTATCAATTTGATAATTAAATTTAATATTAAATAGCGTAATCGTATTTTTCACATGCCACTTTGCGCCTATCATTGGTTTTTATTACGCTATATCATAATTTCCGTTATATTATATATCGTTGTTGAAATATAATAGGGTGTTTAAAAAACGAATGAAAAGAGGTTTGATCATGATTAATTATAACCGAACCGCTATATCGACGGAACAATGCAAATAGTTTGGCTCTTGCCATTCTATCCGACAACAGCTTCTCTTTGGCGTTATGTGCCGTATCGATTGCGGATGACTGGCACCTGGATTTGATTTAAGTACAACGGCAGTGTTTACTCTTTTATCCCATCGCTCATTCTCGCTTTCGCCGCAAATCAATCCGAACAAATCGCCTTTCCATCATATTCAAAAATAATTTTCCTCGAGATTATATTTCGTCATAATTGACAAGGAGTTGTCGGCATACTAGAATCTCGGATAGAATAAACTGTTTACTTTTGCTCTTTCACCCGACACTTCGTTCTTCACGGTCACGTTCTCGCGGATAGGAATATAGGTCGTACAAGCGGTACAAGTCGCGATGAAGAGGGTCGTAAAGCGCGGAGTCGACGGTGCTTGCAAGCTTGACGCGGTAGTATCTCTTCCGTTTGTCGAATGCATTCAGAGGAAGTTGTTTCGTAAAACAGAAACGAAGAAAGAAGGAAAAAAAAGGAAATTGTGTATCTCGAAAGAATAAAAAGAGCATGCGCTCGACTGATCTTATTTGTATTCCGTTGGTTTTCCCGGCCTATTCTATTTTTATATTTTCGGAAGATTCAATTTTATCTCGCGTTGATTTATCATTTGCAGCTGCCACCAAGACACAGATGTCCCCAGGAATAATAATGTATATGAATAATCTTTTTTATACTCGAGAAAATTTTTTTTGTCTATCTTCAAAAAAGACTTGTGAATATATCGTAAATATATAATTTCTTTTCTTGGAGAGAATTCATATATATTTATAAATTGTCGAGCAAAATAAAAAAATAAAAATAAAAAATAGAAAAATAGATTAAATCTTCTTTTTGGTGGCATGTTAGTTTAATTTATTATTTATTTTTAGATGCGTGGGGGATATATCGATATACGTGCTTCCACACTTTTCCCGTGCTAATTGGAAACGTAGGAAGTTATTATCGGAAAAACAAACTTTCACTGCTTTCAACGTAATTTGAACGATTAAATGTAAATAAAAAAGAGGCGTATCATCTCCTAAAGCGCATTATCCTGAGTGTCGCTCATGCATCGGACTTTCGAAGTCACGGCGGGACGAAAATTTTTCATTGTGAGCGATACAGAATTTCATGGCATAAACCGTGGCAAAACCCTATTAATCAAGAACCATTCAGATTTAGGAAACCTGTCATGGTGGTCGCGCAATCTTGCACGAACGTGCTGTGACACCGTGCTCGGCCCCTAAGGAATAAGATTAATTAACGTTAACGAAGAGGTATTAAACCCTATTCCGCAAACGTGGGATTACGGAATGACGACTGGAAAATGTAGCGACGAATAAACCTCGCGATAAATCGCCGAAGATAAGATAAGCGCGGACAGTGGCGATTCAATGATTGATGATTAATGAACCTGCGAATAAACATCGCGAATAAACGATGAATAGTGCGATAGAGGAGTCTCGCGATTTGTTGAAAAATATTTCGCAAATAACACACAAGCGCTCGATGCGCAATGCGCCGCTTTAGATATATGTGTGTGCATGGCGATTTGTAATCAGAACATACAAATATTTACATTCAATCGAATCTGAGGGAAAAATTGCTATAAAAATATGAGATATTGATAGTTTGTGAATTCTAAGATTGGAAACAAAAATCTTTTCAAGAATTAAGATTTAGAATTCATTTTGGAGACAAAATTTTACTTTTGTTTTTGAATCTCGTTTAATTGTTTTACAATGGCTTGAAACATGAATGATTGTACAACAATCATTTTTGACAGCTGTTCCGTATTAAACTTAATAAAGAATAGGGGTATTCAAATAAGTTAAAGTTTAACGGTTTGACAGATTATGTCGGGTTAGAGTCGAGTAAAAAGTTAATTAATTAACTTTGGGCGCGCTACTCTTTAAGGTTATGCAAAATACATAAGTGACTCATTAACCTATCACATTAATCTTTGGGTTAAAAGTGTAAAAATTAACTTTTTACCCAACTTTAACCCGACATAACCTGTCAAACCGTTAAACTCTAACTTATTTGAATACCCCTAATATATTTTTAACGTTTTATGCGACAATAGTCACGAATCATTTTTCTACAGCATCTTTGAAAAAAAAAAATAAATTAAAATGAATAACATCAGGATCGCAGGAAACTATGCCACCATATATCACGGTTGTAAACCTTTAATCAGAGAAGTTATGCGGATGATAATCGGAGTGTTTTTAAAAACATGTACCTCTGCGTTATTCCAAGAAAATGAATTTAGATTAATGCCGAGAGAGTACGTAATGCATGATATAGGAACAATTTTCCAAATTGTTTCCATATTTTACGTCAAAACAATTAGCAAATCACTTTTTCAAATTCCCGTATTACTTAGTAGATTGTCATTACTGACATGTATCGAAAATTTCTCTTATAATTAAATATTGGATCTCAATATTCAATAAATAGTTTCCTGTGTGTAACAAAAATTTTATAATTTTATAATTTCTAAGTGTCAAGTAACAATTGATCAAAGCATTAATATTTCAATATTTTCCAAAAGATGTATGGCGAGCATTGTTTCATATTGCAGCTTTATACAGTTTTCTGGAGTTTTACTAATGAGTAAATAAAACAAGTATAAAAAATAAACGCGCATGTATATCAATAACGTTCTTTTTGTGAAACAGCACGCTATATAGTATAAAGTCAAAGAGAAGTCCAATATTTCCCTTTAACATGCATATTTCCGTTTTGGAGATTAATATAGCAAAACCATAAACAAGTTTTAATCAAAATAAAGTCCGTTCAAAATTATTTCACAAATGTCATTTCGCAATGAATTTTCTCGATATATTGTTTTCCTATTCGGAATTCGAAAATTACTATAGCGTCTCGACATTATCGTCCAGGAAAAATTGTCAAACTCGTTCAAAGGACTCGTCAGTAGAATTAAGATTCGCATCAGGAAACGTATAATTTTTTTTAATTGCCATATACCCAGAATACGCAATTCCGCATCGAAGGAAAATAGTTAAAGTGTAGCAGGTACAAACAGATGGAATATTTTGGTCCCCCTAGATTGAGCAATTTTCGCGGCGTGCAAGTGCGGCGTCGTGACCGACGTGCACCTCACGGCCTCGTTAAAACAGCGCACCTCAGTTTCGCAGAGTCCGCCGACGCGTTCGCATCCTTCCGCGCGGAAGGAGCCCGGAGCACTGTACCTCGCTCCGGCGTCGGTATGTTCTCACCCCTTCCACCGATGCTCGAGCAAACATCGTAACGATCCTGAGGAACCGCCGTCGCGTGCGACGGCCTGTACCCGGATTCGCGAGAGTGCCCGGAAAAAAAAACGCAAACGCCGGAGAGAGCCGCGGTTTGAAAACTTTGTGAAGTCGCGCGAACTTTGCGTCGCGAAAAAGGAATTTTTGCTCGGCGGTGATTTTTCGTGCAAATATCGTCGTCGACGATTTTTCCCCCCCGGTAAACAGAAGGTAATAACTTCGCGTGTTAACGGAATTTTTAGTGGTTGTCCGAATTATACATGTTTTTAAAAAGTTGAAACTTTAGTTTTGGAGCGCATTGCAAAAATCAGATTATTGATATATGTCGACCAAATCTGAATAAAATGTAATATTTGCAAATACTTTTATGATACTTTAATATATATATATATATATACATATATATATATTAAAAGTATTTAATTACTTAATAACATTTAAGTAGTTAAGCATGTAATAGAATAAATATGTATATTAATACGTACGGTAATTCATTTAGTCACGCGAATGTCAGGCTTCTTTTCACCGCATAAATAAATGTTTTATTTATATTTACTTTTTTATACTTCGTTTCTTATTATTAATAATTTCTAAATAAAATTAAAAATCAGAGCATACAGAATTACCTCTTTAAATTACAAATTACAAATTTTCTTCAAGAAACAAGCATTTAAAGTAATTTAACAAAATTGCATTAAAAACCTCGGTGTTATCAGAATTAAAAAGAACGAAATTTAGCACAGACTATTTTCCCAACTTTATCTCTGTTATCTCATGAAAAGTATAGGAAATCCGGAAAATTCGAAGAATTCACATGCAGCAACTGGTTAGTGCGGAAAATGAGTTTAATTTCACGGAGCGAATTTTGCAAACGTATTATAAAACTCCGATTATTTTCGACATTTTTCTTTAACACACATCCCTATCAACATGCCGGAAGAAAAAAAACTGCACGGAACGCGAGCTAATTGCACCATAAACCAATGTAAACATTAAATTATGATTACGTACAAAGAGAGGAGGGAAAAATCTCTCATTATAATACGATGTGTTTTACGTGAATTAACCAAATACTTTAGACGCATCTTGCGCAGCCTCACCTCTATAATTCGCCGCGTTGAAATTTCGAAGTGTGACGCCGAGAATACGTGCAACGTGTATAAATCTGTCCAAATATTAGATTCTAAACGTGTACGCAGGAAATAAGAGTCTAATCTTGCGACGCGGCGGATACATTCGCTTAAGGAAGACTATTACTGTTTGTTACGAGCCAACCGGGTGAACCGGGGAAGGAAGCCCACGAGACTTTTCGCTGTGATGGGATTACTAGACGTGACCGTACCGTCGCGGGTAACGTTAATGTTTCATTGCGGATTTTCGTTAACAAGAAAGAGAGGAAGAGAGTGGGCGAAAAACAGTGAGCGTAACGTTACGAGCGGCGACCTCTCGCTCGGACCTCTCGATGAAATTTAACGAGTTGTTTTGGCAATCGGCTCCGCGAATAACAAGGCGCAACGACGCGACGATAAATCAGCACGAAGGGTGACGTTGTATACGAGAACCGATGCTGCAAGTCCACGACGCGGCCTCGGCGTTTTGCGTTCGTACCTGGAGCGGAGATTTATTCGCTCGGTTCCTCCCTCCGGTATATAGACCGCGGTATCTAGCACGTTTGTTCTCGATTGTAAAAGACGGAACGAGATCCACTGCGGGAACGAGATCGTTCGCGAGAAAAGAGAAAAAAAGCGAAAAAAGAGAAAAGAGGATTTATTTCGCGCGTCCGCGACTTGTCTTCCGATCGACCGATCGTATCGCCGATAATGAACCGCCTCGCGCACACGTGGAAAGTTAAATTAATCCCCCGGCGGATACAAAGGCACGTGGAAATAATGTCCCCGCGTACCAACCTTCGACGACTCAATTTCGCGTAATACTTGCACGGGAATTAAGCGGTATCTTTCCGCCTGCATAGTTAATTCATTAATAGCGAGGAAAACGGGCGAATCACGCGTAACATAATGCTTTTGGATATACAAGCGTCATTGGAATTTGTAGATAAAATTAATGAACTAAAATAGGAAGTAACTCGTACGAAAGCTACAGGGTCGTTTCAATTATACTCGAGGGAGCCATGAAAGTTTTACGAGGAAATGTCTCGTTGTTCGTATCACGATGCGATAAAAGGGGAGAGAAAGAAAGAGAGAGCGAGAGAGAGAGAACAGAGAAAGAAAACTCCAACACGACATTAGCACTTTTTTTATTGGTTAGCAGTTCGTACGGTTAGGTGAAAAGGAACGATAAAAACTTTTCGATAAAGATAAAAATTATGTTTTCTCGACGCGCGACAGTTAAGAAAAAAACAACATCGAAAGTGAGATGGGGGAAATAAAATTTCTTGGTACTAATTAACTATAATAACTAATTGAGTTTAGAGTTATTAGAAAAAATTAAAAACGAGATTATTTGATATCTTAATTCTCATTATATAGGTAACATATTATACGATGTAAATATTATTTTCATTATGTGATATTAGATAAAAGTTGTTAAACAGCCCACAATAACTCATATTATGCAATGATATTTAATCATTTTCTGTTTATATGCAATATATATCTACTGAATATATTATCCTACATTAATATTATTAAAATAATATTACATTAATGATATTAATTGTGTATTTAAGCCGCTGTAATGTAATTATATTTGAGAAGAGAAATGTATAATCTACAAAAGACGCGGGCATGAAAATCTTATTCTTTCTTTCTTCCCTCATTTATCTTTGAAATTCAAAGATGAATAAAAATGTTAAAAAATTTAAAAATATTTTGTCATTTTTTTATCTTCGTTAAGCAATTGGCACACAACAAATAATTATCAATAATACTACGTAAGAAGTGAATCTATTTTATCCCAGAATTGGTGGAAAATGAACACGTATAGCTTATTCCTTGTGCGATATTTGTAATCAGTTTTCCGTTAATGTAAATTCAAGGCACGAATTCGCGTCCCACATTTTTCGGGACGAAAAGTTCTCCATAAATTAAATTTAAAAGCAAATAGATAGTAACAGCTATTCCTCATTCAGTTTGAAGCGAAGTTATTTCACGCAATAGAAAATACGGGAGCATTTTGAATTATGGATTAGAAAAATGGAACTGACTGTACGTGAGCTGTATATGCGAACGGCACTTCCAAACTTACCATATAAATTAGTTAAACCATTTCCATTCGAAAAAAAATAGGTCGATAATAGAAATTAGCTGACGGAAAGGCAAAGATGCATGCCTCAATTAATGGTCGAATTGGTACGACACCCTACACGGAATGAGGGAGGTTCCAGATTCGAACCCTAAGATAATATTTTTCACAATAAATTGAATTATTTACATAGAGAGGATGCTTTTATATATATAATATATATAAGCATCAAAATTAGATCAATTTAGAAGAACCAAAATCCATGGTCGAAACGTATTAACGATTAATTGAACAAAACCAATGGTCGTATTATCATGATGATTAAAAAATGATAGTCAGTAAGGTCGATTAAAAAGTCTTTACTTTTCATTATTCACTGGCGAAGTAAATGTTACTATTCGGAATTTTTATAAGAATTGCACTAATGGTGAAAAATAGCTTGCCAAGAATCTCTGCGCGCTTCATCTTGCAACGTCATAAAATTCAATAAAATCAAGATACTGCCGACCTATTTTACCGTTGACTAGTAAACTTTTAATTACATCACACAAGAAGACCTAATTGAATTTACCGACGAGCAAAATACAAATACCACGCAATTACAGACAAACCACACTCGGATTCGATATAGTTCCATGTTAATCAGCGTGTGAAATAATGATATCTGCGTGAATTAACTACAAAGCGTCTTAATCGATATTGTTCATTTAGTTCCATTTACCGAAAAACATCTTCGAATATGTATATATGCAGCATTTTGCGATTCTAGAAATTAAAAAATTAATCAACTTGTTGAACTACTCTAAAAATCTAAAAATACTGAGTCCCGACATTTCAACAATGTCGAATATTCCTTCTTTGACATTTTCGGTAACAAAGATCGACTCTACATTTTACGTAGGGTAATGTGTGTTTGCCATTGTCCGCCCACTCTGGGATATCCGCGCGCGCTCTTGCACGAGTGCTGAATTATTTGTAATATTGTCGTGACACTCGTGACTCGTGACCAACATTGCTTCGTTCTTGCCCCTCATCGTCACTTTATTCGTCGCTTCTCGCGTAGACCGATTGACACTTTATTCGCCCGAATGACCATTATATTGCACTTCTCTGTCATCCGCGTGATTTCAAGATACTTTACCGATTGTATCAGTTTAATTAAATATCTGCACCGATCGACGTGTTTATCCCTATAACCGACTTAACGGCTTGGTGTTTTTATTTTGTCGATTTTTGCTTTAATCGAAGAATTCTAATGTTTCTAATACGAAGCATCGCTGGAATAAGCGTGCAAGCGTAGAGAAATTCTGATTTGTATGAGATAAGATTGATTTGGACAAACCGTTTATATATTATAATACGTTATAATCTCGTCTACAAACCTCATCGTATTCATCAGAGCATATCTAAACGCTATGAAATGATTAACTGAAGAAAATGCGACTTGGCAGGTATAATAAGCTCGGAACTATTCGGATCTTGCAAATTGGGCATCCGCGGAATCTGACATTTGACTCTATTGAAGTGTATTACAATGTTATTAGGCACAGACCTGGGAATCATGTTGAAGTTACGGAGTTCGAGTACCTAGGGGGAGAACATTATTTCTCGCATGAAAGATAAACGATACAATTTCAACGACCGTCTTCTTTGCCGTGCGCAAACGGATGCTGATTACGATCGCGCTCTGAAGAGCGGAATGCATGATCCCTGCTTCAAAGAAATCCTACGCTAAGGTCGCGTGAGCACAGATTGTAAAAGAAGAAGGAAACGAGAGGAACGAGAGCTTTCGTGAACTTCAAGAGCATACCGATTACTGCGAGAGCACCGGTATCTCCGCGCATTGCTTTATCTACCTTTACCAAATTTGCATTCGTGCGATTTATTTGATGGAGTGACTTATTGGACTGAAACCTGTCACGACGCGGTACCTCAGCAAAGATATGCACTATTTGCGTTAATACTGACGTGATCGATAATTCGGCTCGAGTGACTTATCCGTCCGGATTCCGGATACTGTCAATGAATTTCGCGATGCTACTATGGAACATCGTAATTAGAGACAGATCGCAATTAAATCGTTTATACGGCGTGTAATTGCGCGCGGACGATTTGCGGGTGAGATACTATACTGACGAAATAGTGACGACGCAATAAGATCGAAACATGAATCTCGCTGTGCCGATGATCGTCGCCTGGCTGGTATCGGCGACGCCGCGCTCGTGCGACGCCGAGGACGCGGACGACGATTACTCGGACAATTACTTCGAGTACACCAACGTGACGAATTGCACCAACGACTACTGCATCCCGGACGAGGACTACATCGAGCTGATGGTGCAGCACATATTCCCGAAATTCTCCTACTGGGTGCTGATCGCCATGCACAGCATCGTCTTCGTCGTCGGCCTGATCGGCAACGCGCTCGTCTGCATGGCCGTCTATCGCAATCACTCGATGCGCAACGTGACCAATTATTTCATCGTCAACCTGGCGGTGGCCGATCTCCTCGTTCTGCTCATCTGCCTGCCGCCGTCGGTCCTCTGGGACGTCACGGAGACCTGGTTCCTCGGATTGAAACTCTGTAAGGCAGTGCCGTATCTCCAGGTAAGCCTCTTTTCATCCTGTTAAAGATGACCTTTCCACATCCCGATTATCTAATTATCAAATCGACTTGAAGTCGGAAGGATTATATAAGAGAGAGAATTTAAAAATGCCCAAGAGAACTTACACGAAAACATTTTGCGATTCATCCGATACTCTTATCTTACAATTTATAACCTTGTACTAGCCGATGAGAATTAAATTGTCATTATTTCTCATTTTAAGTTGCGTGCGAACTCATTAAGGTCTGGTGTACCTGATACCTGTTTTCGAGGAAAATTGGAGAGGTGCTTGGTTCGCAAATTACCTTTGTTCGCGGTTGAGAAGTCGAGATTATCCCCTTTCGGCAATAGATTCTTGTACGACCTGTTAGTGCCTAACCAGATAATCTTGAATTTCAGATTGTCACACATTGTTGCGGAACTGCTTAAATAAACAAAATTGTCTAATCATTCTTTTGTTTAAGCGAACATCAAAATCGATCTCTCCGTATTACGCTGTATTATGAAGTATTTCTTTAAAAAATTTATTTACGCGACTTTTTTTATTATTTGATAAACTTTGCGATTGGCAATTTAGATAACTGTCTAGTAACCTTTACTGTTATAATTATCTTCTTTTCATCTCGAAGGAAATTGCTTTCAACCGACATCAAGAGGCGTTTCATATTTCTCAAAATTTTGTCCAAAAACTTTTCAAGACGACGGACTTCTGCAAACTATGCATATGGAAGCTTCTTTATGAAAGTGATAAAAGTCCAAGTGAAAAACTTGGTGAATCTCGGCGGGGTTAGGAATGTACGTCCGTTCGCAGAAACTTACGATTTAATCTCAGTTCCTACATTATCCGATTTAATATCCTCAAAGTATATACAGTCCATGAGCGCGGATTCTGCGGGCACGCTGATTCGCGGTACGCGTAATAGAATCAGCAAAATCAACATCCCGGCGGATGTTTGGCCGCCGGCGGAGATAGCGCAACGTATTTCCCGCGGGCTCGTCTCCCGGCGGCTTTTTAGGGATCAAACAAGCCCGATATTCTCAAATCCGCGTCGCGGCTTTCTCGGAATTCACAATCGCCGCGATACGGAAGTCAGGCGGAATATATTTTGCAAGACTTTCCGCGTCCTATTCTATATTTCTGCGGCGATTCTGTTACATCGATCGCTACAGTCGCCACAATACCGAAAAGTAGGAATCGAAAATCCTAAAGCCCGTATATCGGACTACGAATTGGTATTGAGATATTGGATTGAAATTTAATCAATCAGATCAGAAAAAACTGGTCTCAAGTTTAGTAAACTTTGCTCTGATTGGTCAAATTTCAATCCAATCTCAATCTCAATTCGTAGTCCGATACGGGCACAAGACGCAAATGTCGTATTAACGGACATAGAATTCCGTTAAGCGACGCTGCCCACGCAAACCAAGCGATCACGCTTTACGCGCGATTTTTCCATTCTCCCTTTTCTGTAATCGAACTTGACCGCATTCATACAATTTTGCGTTTAAAAAAAATCTTTCTCGCGCCTTGGAAATGTAAGCCAATATATGAAAATGTATTCTCCGTGTGTGTCACGCGAGGGATTATGCATACAAGGTTCGAGTTGCGCTTCTCTCAAAGTTCGTTTTTGCACAGAAAATATGTTTTGGCAACTCTCCGAAACATTGTTTCAACTGTATACGCTTGCATCTCATTAGCATTTCAGACCTTTAGACCTTTCAGACCTTTAGTAAACTATTGCTAGCGAAGGCCGAATTACGTTTGTTGCATGTGTAATTTGAGTCGTATCTAGATAGACAATGACAAATTTAACCGCAGTCTCATGAAAATAAAGAACATTGTTATCCACGAGAAAACACTACCGTAACACCGCACCGTTATCATAATTGAAAAAAATGATGAAATATTTGAGATATGTGTGAAAGAAATGTAAGTAACATGAATAATTCTGAATTATTTACGTATGAAACTTGCTACGTTACAGCATTTCGATTAATTAGCAGTTTGGATAATCGGCTTTCCATTGGCATTACGCTTGTCCATTGCAGGCTAAATGAACGAGCATAAAAATTATCCGAAATTGTATGTAATCTCGATACGCTATCATATGTATATATAATGTAGATTCATGGGGCACTTTATTTTCTGCTGGCACGCGAGGCTAATGAATCAGTTTGTGTAATAAAAATCCTCTTGCCCGAGGTATACTTAACTTGATTATCAATTGCGCTACTTTGCCGGGATTGCGCTCTTCAACGGGTCACACTAATGTTAATTTGAGTGCGTGGTTAATTTTGTTTGTCAAATGCTTTAGCAGCAATCGCGATGAAATTCGCAAAGAATCGACCTTAATTGAGCTCGATTTAAACCCACGATTAATTGGCTTGCCGTTGGAATATTTTGCGCTTTGAAGGATTTGATGTTGTTATTGCAGAATAATCTGACATTTAAAAACCTCCGGCTTGTCACCGTATCGGACTACAATATAACGTTACGTAATAGTGCGACAATTGAAACGGATGATTTCTTTTCCCTTTTGTCGCGTTCAATGGAAAACCTGTGAAATTGTACAAAACGCGGTTTTTTCGATTCGCAAATGATGAATATACATGTAACAACAAAAATAAAGAATCAAAAAATGAATATTGGACTCTCGAAATTAAATAAAAAACTGATAAAGGATGGCTATGAGAGTCAGACGCAGTTATCGGTGCGTAAAAGATCCAATTTACTGATTTGTTCAACAGTGTATATATTCGAACGTTTCGGCTCGGGATTGAGCCATCTTCAGCAAAATATACAAAAATTAATTAATAATTGCTCCCCTTCTCCATTCTTACTCAGTGAGTTTCACGATTAAAAGATCCAATAAAAATAATGAAGAACTCAAATAAATTAAAAAAAAGTAACTATAGCGATTATAAAGTTAATAGAGAAACAGCCTGTAGCGATTGTAGAATAGAGATATACATATTGTCTTGAGTTATTTTTAAAGCTACCTAAATATAGATACTTAAAGACTTCGCTTGTCTATCAGTCTATGTTATCAAGATGCAGAATAAATCGATGGGACGCATCGTGGATTTGCCTTGTCATCAGACGCGTTGTATCCGATAGTTCCTCAAACGTACAATAGATGGCCAGAGGATCTATATTTGTCTCGTGTTTAATTTCCGATATGCAAGGCTTATAAGACGCCGGTGTTGCACAGGCTGATCTAAAAGGGTGCTCGCTACTTCAATAGCGCGTCGTGTCGGTTAACCCCGTCATGATGGGGTATGGCCATCAAGACATACCCAGTACATAATTTTTGTGAACGCGAGGCTGTTGGCTGCCAATTACGCACCGGCGCCTCCACCTTAGTTCTCTTACAAAGTAAATGCTTGTACAATTACCACTGTGTTTTGAATGTTTAATTCAATCTCGAGCTGCTCAATTTAAATGCTATTATTTATAAGGGCTTTCCTTTAAAGGCTATTATTCCTTTAAAGGCTATTATTCCTTTAAAGGCTTTCCTTTAAAGGCTATTATTGCGTTAATAATTAAACAAACGCGGTCAGATATACGTTAAATACTATGAAGTATAGCTCGATGTAATGAGAGAAGACACGTAGAGGGAGTAAATTTTGCGTAATATTAAAATATTATAATCTTTCATGCGCAAACTTTGGAGCTATATTCGCATAAAATTTGAAGTAAATTGAATGCACAGGCGCGTACGTACATGAAAAATTTATTAAACATGTGCCGCTGGCTAAAACTTCTTAAAGGGAAAATTTTGCAAAATGCTACTAAACTTCTTTGAATTTAGTCGCGTCATTTTGGATATATAAAATGTATGTGCATATTAATACCACAGTCACTGAATCGCGATATTGCATTCTGTCAAAAGAGAAAAAGGGAGAAACTAAAACGTAGTATAACTAAACTTTGTGTTTACTTCAAAAAACAGAATATGTACCTTAACATCTCTGAAAACGCGAGTGAAATATGAATAATATTTGTATGAATATATATATATATATATATATATATATATATATATATATATAAAATATAAATAATAAATAGATATGAATTACTATTCCGTAATATTGTATTTTATTGAAAATTAAATTAAGACAGAATACGATTTTTTAATCAACGTAAACTGATGCATATTGAAAAATATCAGTGATTGATAACACTATCGGGAAGAAACTCTATCTTCATATAAAAAAATATTTTAGAAATGCAAAAAATGTTTTTTTCGTTCTCTAGAAAATTAAATTTTTTTAAATTAAAAAGTCGATACTTCTTTCTCTATTATAAAATGATAAAAATAACATTTAAAGAAGTAAAGAAATAATTTTTAAACCATTTAGTTAGAGAACTCAATTATTTTCTGTTATTTTTTTTTGTTATTTGAAAATAGAATACGCGGATTTTTTAATTCAATATTTTAAAAATTATTGTTAAGATATGTTACATTTTACTGCAGCCTTAAAAGTTATCAAACTTCTACTCTCTACCTAAAGCTTTCAAGTAACATTTATTATTATTCCGTTTCCTTTTTTTTTTGTTTCTCTTTTCGCGTTTATTGATCATTAAAAGTTGCCATTATAAGTTGTTGAAGTTCCAATACAAAAACCCATTTCTCCATCTTTATACATTAATTATATAGTCCTTTTGTTTATTATTTATTTTATTTATAAATTATTTTGTCAGTTATATATTTATTATCAACGAAATGGGCAATGAAAAAAATATTTTATTTCACTGATTAAAATGCATTTTATATTTTATTCTCGATTTTATTAAAAATATAAGCTCCGTAATGAATTATCTTTTACATAGTTAATTTAAAAAAAAAATGAAGATAAAATATATAATTTTGATTTTATTTAATTAATAATTTTGAATGCAATTAAGATACATGTATACAACATATTACAATCTGTGACGTATAAATTTAAATTAAATGCAAATTGTACGCATGATGTTAATATGACGGTGCGATGTATTAGAAAATATGGTGTATAAATTTATATGCTAATATTATACGCGATCGTGAAATAAGGTTGAAATGTGAGCAAAATGTGACGCAGTTCGACAATATAATAAATATTATTTCACCTATCCGTTACTTTTACACGCGCAACGCGACGGGAAATCGATGCGTGCCATTTATCTTTTCATCTATGAACAAGTGGCGCAGTTTTGTGAATATGTTATATAAATGACGTATGTTCCAACGATATATATCGATTCTAACACGGAAAGTATCCTGTAGTAATATCCTCTGCTGTTGCATATTCATAATTAGTATGGTGGTTCCCTCAAAATGCTATATAAATGCAAATCCATTATATGTACACATAAAATTGATCAATTAGATAACAAAGGGTCTCGAAATGTAAGTCATCGATAAGACACTTCGAGAAACGATCCTTTATATAGGTATATGTATATGTATTATATTTAAAGAATCGTTTCTTGCCACATCACTGTTAATAAATTCAATTTTAATTATAAAGTTATATTAATTACTTAATTATATACTGTAATTATTTGGTTACACAAATTTGTATTATTATATTTCGAAAACAATTATCCAGAATTGTGAACATACAGAGAGTATAATAATTCATTTTAATGTACGTATACACGCTATGGGTGTAATTAATATAATTATGTAGTTAAATAATAATACACCTGCACAATTAAAATTGAATGCATTACGAATGTCGTGACGAGAACAATTTCTCAAGCACACGGAGAGAATTTTCTCTTAAAATTTACCCTGAAATCATGGTAGCTGTAGGACAACATGTACCACCAAGAATTTTATGCGAGTTATTCTGATTATTATCTACCATAATAAAAAATATTAATATCTATTACATTAAAATATAAAATATGTTTGATTAATTTTACTCAAATATATCTAAGAATATTCAATAATTTTTCAAAATCTGCTTGGTAAGTTTTATTACGTTGTTTGTAAAATGTCTTTTGTATATTTTAAAAATTCCTTGGTTGCCAAGTTGTCCCAAGTTTGTAGTGAGTTTAAGGGTAAAATATAACAAAAAATTCTCTCCGTGCAGCAAAAGTACACGCTGCACAAAATGCATGTTGTATCTTCGCGCGAACTTCCCTGTTATACAGTTCGATCGCTCGAAGCATGAAAATTTTCAACGTTCGACGGAATAATGTCTCAAGCATGGCCGATAATAGTCAGTTATCGATATTTTCGAGCGTGTCGCGGCGATATAGAGCGCTAATCGGTTATAGCATTCGGTAAAAGAATTTGCGTGTTATTCTCGCGTTCGATTACCGAGTCGTCCCGATTAGACGAGTACGTGCCCGTACATGTAAATTCTATTTGTTACGGTCACTCCCGCAGAATGTGTCCGCAGAATGCGTTTAACATCCTCGTGTGTCCAATAAACGCACGCTTGCATACATCCCTAACTACGTGCGCTTCCACCTGCCCCGTTGCACATTCCTTTAAAGCAACGGCGCATTATTCTCGTCGCGGTAATCCGCGACGGCGCGAAAATGGATTAAGCGATTAAAGACTCGTGAGAAAGGACGGCATTCTTCTGTTGTTACGTGACCCAAAAACATTTTACGACGACGCCGGCGGCCAAACACGCGACTCGGTATCAGATATACGGTGTAGTATAAAGTCCATTTCGGACTTTGAATCCGCGAGATTAGAGACAGGGTGCCGCGTTCGCTATACTCGCCAAATCCTCGCTGCAGCAACATCGTATTATTGCGAGGCACGACGTGAATCGCGAGAGATCATGATATACACGTCCATTGTATCTCGCGTCGATCGACAAGCCGATCAGTAAATAATACTGTCAGAATCTGTCACGCTCGC